>NC_142932.1:75834166-75846666 GCF_046866305.1 Octopus bimaculoides
TATACATTAATGTCTGTTTTTGATTTTTATCATCTGTATGGTGTACGTATCGGAAAATGTAACATGTTCCTGGGGAGCCAATTTTTTGATCTGGTTCCACTTCCTGATTTAACCATTCCACTTCATATACAATTACTAATCGTAACTTACATGCTCAGTAGTGATAGAGACAGTGACATAGTCACCATCCTTTAGCTGTGGATCAAAGATATGTAATCAGAAAGATGAGACACAAAAACTGAGAGACCTCATTTCTGATTTACCTAATTTATGTGACATGTGATGGTTACAGTAGAGATGGTCATCTTTTCCGCAGATATGACTTGGTAGACTCTTACAATAATGAAAATTATATATATATATATATATGTGTGTGTGTGTGTGTGTGTGTGTGTGTGTGTGTGTGTGTGTGTGTGTGTGTGTGTGTGTGTGTATGTATGTATGTATCTGTGTGTGTGCGAGTATGTTACAGTGCGCATGTATATATATATATATATATATATATATATAAAATTTTCCAGAGGATATTGAAGTTTCTATCTCTTTTAAATATACGAATTTAAAAGTTAAAAACCTTGAAATATATATTTATATATGTATATATATATATATATATATATATATATATATATATATATATATATATATAAGCTACCAGCAAAATATGAATCTTTGTTAGAAATCGCCTTTTTGGAACCCTCCAAAGTAAAAGATAAAATATAATTCAACATTTTCACACGACACACACACACACACATATACATACATACATATATGGATCTATGGGATATATGTGTGTATATGTATATATATGTGTGTGTGTTAATGTGTATGTATTATGTATATATTTTAATATGTATATTTGTATTCTTATAGACGTATGTATATGTATTTAGATATCAAACAAATTTTAAAGCTCTATCTCACGGACAATTGCAATTATTTCACTATAGAAGCGGCTGCAAGAAACATTGAAAACGTTTGTAATCTTAACAACCTAATAAATAACAACTCTGCCAAATATTACTACAAATAAATATAGTTTGATTAAAGAGGGTGTGTTTTATGTATTGTTAACATATGATTGCATGATTATATATAAATGATATGTGTGTTTGCATGCGTATGTGTTGTGTATAAGTGTATACCCAATAGATAATCATATATTATCATATATGTGCGCATATTTTTTCTTGATTGCGACATTCTTTTTTCAGGCTGGCTCAAATTATTTAACTATATCGTTTTCCCATTGTCGTGGAGGCCGTCCGAGTGGACTTTTCCGATCTCTTCGATACCACTCGGGTCCAGTTAAGAAAGAATTAGAAGCGCGTTGTGATCAGCGGTGTATAACAACCACAGCCTCCAGACGACTTCGAAATCTCCTGCAACCCTTCTGGACAGTCTCCTTGTTTAAGTTGGTGAATGCTATCATAATCCTTGCCTTCAGTTTATCTCACAGATGGTGCCCAACTGACCCTACCATACGGTGTAGTCAACAAAATCAAAAACGAACAATGTGCATGTGCGAAATTAAAAATATATAATGGCGACAATTTACCCATCGTACCCTGTATATTAATCGAAGTGTACAGTTATTACATATCTATTACAGCTGATCTTATCAACCGGTTTGCTTTCAAATTTAGACACAAGGCTACCAAATAGAAAGGAAGGTGTTTGTCTGTACTAAAGACCTTAGTGCATGACTCGTACTTTATCTTATCGACCTCCAAACCAGAGGAAAGAAAGGCAAGGTTAACAACAGTATGGTACTGAAACTCAGCATGAAGAGCAGGAGCAAATACCATCTGTTATTTTTGCAGGCGTAATAGTATTTCTGTTAATCCTGCACCCTTCTAATTAGGCACGAGCCCAATAATTTTGTAGGAACGGGTTAATCCATTAAATCGACCACAGTGCGTTACTGGTATTTTGTTTTTATCGACCCCGGAGGAATAGAAGTGAACCTAAGGGTAATTTGAACTCTGAACATAAAGATTCGAAACTAAATACTGCATGTTATTTTATACGGCACGGCAGCAATTTCGCCAGATAGCTACCTTGTATGTATATATTTTTTTTTATAACTTAAAAATATATATTTATATATACTTTTTGTCGCCAGGCGCCATATTGGCACAGTACATCTTATTTCTTTACTGCCCACAAGGGGCTACACACAGAGGGAACAAACAAGGACAGACAAACGGATTAAGTCGATTATATCGACCCCAGTGCGTAACCGGTACTTATTTAATCGACCCCGAAAGGATGAAAGGCAAAGTCGACTTCGGCGGAATTTGAACTCAGAACGTAGCGGCAGATGAAATACCGCTTAAGCATTTCGCCCGGCGTGCAGTACATGCCTATATCTGAATTCAATTCGGTTTCCTTCTATACTTGTATCAACTAAAATGCAAATGATACAATTAGCCTATGAAATCTTATAAAATAGCCAAGGGAAGTTACCTCGTACCTTTATTCTTTGAATTATCTCTCTTGTCAGAAATTACGCTTAACCTGCCAGAAGTTTTATCTCTGATATATTTTGGTTTAACCTTAAGTCATGATCAGCCTAGTTGAGCAGCCATATGATCAATGGCGTACTGGTTATAGCCACCCTGTCTTTTGCATACCATCACGCGCACTCACACACACACAACATGGCAACACCCTTAGTGCTGAAAAGTATAGAAGAATAAAAGAATAAACATTCATACTCACGCACATATATATATGTGGTATATCTATATCTATCCAATACACACGCGCGCTCGCACATGTATGTACATATATCTGTCATCTGTCTTTCTATCTCTTTGTCTCTTTGTTATATGTTGAGAGATAGCAGATATATATATATATATATATATATATATATATATATATATATATATATAATATACGATAAAATCTTTATAAGAATTTATCAATTAGTCAGCGTGAAAAAACCCCATAAGGAAAAAAAAAACTCATCGTTTTTTCCCCTAAAAACATTTAACTTAACGGCAAACCAATGGTTTCTCAACCAATACAGCAAAACTGTGAAGTAAGCTACATCTTTTGTTCATCAGTACACGTATTGATTGAGAAACCAGTGGTTTGCCGTTAAGTTAAATGTTTTTAGGAGATTAATTTTGAAAGTCGCATTTCCTCGCTTTCGGTAAATATGTTGCTTATTTTTTGGTAGTTTTTGACTTATTTAGTCCCTCTAAGCGTGAGGCATTACTATATAGTTAATGCCCTTATATAAATTATATATATATATATATATAGCTCGAAAAAGACAAAAAAAACAACAAAAAACAACAACGCGAGGACGTGATACAGATTGTGTTACTGGACGCTCGGGAAAGGAAATACACACACACACACACACACACACACACACACACATATATATATATATATAATAATAATAATAATAATAATAATAATATATATTGGGTCATCCCATAAATGATGCGGTTTTTACAACTTCATAGACTAAAAGTCACAGGGGGATGGGATAAACTACCTGCATCAACTTGCTATAAAAGCAGATATTAATTTTACCCTGTCCTTATTCTTAGTGCAAATTTTGAAGAGTGCAGTTCGATTTTAAATGTGTTACTTTTTCAAAGCTATAATGGAAGTGACAAAGGAGCATATTTGGCATATTTTGCTTCAATAAAGGCAACAAGCAAGAGAAAGTGCAGGGGAATTTTAATGCAGTTAATGGGGATCGGACAATTAATGCAAGCCAGTGTCAATGGAAGTTCCAGAAATTTCGAACTGGAAACTACAACCTAGAAGACTAACCTCGACCTGGAAGATTTATAGAACTTGACAACAACGTCCTACAAACCCAGGTGAAATAAAATCCCATTGTAACTGCTGAGTAACTACATTATTTACATTATTTAGCGGGCTACTAACCCCAAGATTCCGAGTTCGATTCCAGACAGTGACCTGAATAATAATAATAATAATAATAATAATAATAATAATAATAATAATGATAATAACAACAACAACATCGAAAAATACCTTAGGAATGAGAACCTAGGTTCGAAATTTCCCCAAAACACCTGATGAAAGCTGGAGGCTATATCAGCTGAAACGTTGTGTTAACAACAAACAAGATGAGGACTAATATCTATCAATTGTAAATAATGTAAATAATGTACATAATTCCTCATCTCTTAAATATAGAACTGTGTTGAGGAACTAAAAGAGAAGCTTGGACTTGGTCATTTAACCAGTCATTCAAGTCAACGCTAGAAGTAAAATGACCATCTTTGGTTTCAAGATGAAAGTGTTCTTCTGTCAGGATAATATTCGGCCACATACAGCAAGGATGACATTCCAAAGGCTGGGGCAGTTTGAATGGGAAATGATGCCTCACCCACCATATTCCCAGGACATTGCTCCATCTGATTACCATTTATTTTGCAGTCTTCAAAATCTTTTGGACAGAAAAAAATATGAATTCTGTAGATGAGCTCAGAACAGTACTGGAGGAGTATTTTTCATCATAGACAAGTGAATTTTGGAAGAGGCATCTCGCAAGTCTACCAGATAGATGGATGGAAGAGCAATGAAAAAGAGTATATTTTAGAATTAAAAAAGAACTTTGTTTATTTTAATTTTGAAAAAATAAAATAAATATAAAAAAACTGCATTATTTGTTGGATGACCCAATATATATATATATATATATATATATATATATATATATATATATATATATATAAATATATATATATATATATACATATCTTTCTGTCTACCTCTCTGTCTGTTTGCAATGTCTGTCTAGTATATATATATATATATATATATATATATATATATATATATATATATGATAGATAGATAGATAGACAGACAGAGAGGCAGACAAGCAGGCAGATAGACAGACAGGACAATTGTGTCACCTGCAGTCCCAAATTACATATGCCTTTTAAATATAACAAATTGCCCTTGAATACTATCAGATTGTCATCTCAACTAATTATGCAATAATTAAACATGTATCTGTGCCCTCAGTACAAGCTGTGCTTAATTAATTTCCACGTAAAATATTTGTGTTGCTCCATTTTACAGTAGTCCAGCATATTTTTCAGATTAGTCAGAGAAAGAAGGACAGCTCCCATGACAGTTGTGAAACTGGTGGAGGCAAAGGATGAAAGTGATAGCCAGCCCAGAACCCTTATGTGGAAACTTTTTAGCAAAATGGATGCAGCTAAAAGTACTTTAGTGAAGTCACCTCTGGTGGTTAAGTCAGAATTTAAGCACCATGTTAAACTCTGGTTTAACCACTGGGTTTTAAATCAGTGTTCAATCCTTTAGCATTCAAACTGGCCATATCAGGCTGACATATTTAACTTGCCAGATCTGGGCTCTAACCACAATCCCACAAAGTCATTCTAAAACTAAACAATCATATCAAAATCTCTAAACTACAAGATAGTACATGGTTAATTCAAAACAATATAAATAAACAAACATTAAATTTGACAGAATAATCTGAACACCCCAGGGGGGTGTGAAACTGGGTTATGAATGAAGCCTGCCACACAAGAACTGAAGCATTACTTCTAATGGGCTCTCACACAGGTTTTGTTGACCTGAGACTATCATATTAGGCTGGAGAGAAGTCTTGTCACATTTCAAGATGGGAAAGAAACAAATGCTTCTTTCATCTTAATTGATATATATTTAATCAAGATAATATATTTTGTCATTATTGATAACATCGTCTCATCTGTTGTTCCCCTAGGTGTAAAATTCTTTAAGTTTCAAAGCAAAGAAACACTCAATATCATTTTTAACCTCTTCACAATTGATAAACTGTTTTTCCAACTAAATAATATTGCTATGAATTTTCCTCAACTATAGTTTTACAGAAACTCAATTTTGGTAGAACTTGGTCATTGAGATAGAGGGGAATCTATGAGAGAAACATTTCTCTGGTGAAACTGGCCACAACACTTCACATATCTGGACACTTAAAGCTTCATTTAAATAGACTGAACAAATATTCCTTGGGTTTGATCTAAATTCATTTTAAAAGTTAATAATCTGTAAAAAAAAAAAAAAAAAAAAAAGACAGAAAGAAAATGAAATAACATTAGTATGCAAAAATTAATGCTTATTTTACTGTAAGTATTGAAAAAGTATTCTCAAACTGATCATTCAAATGTGTGATAAGAGATACTTTACAACCTCATAGAAAGCAGTCAAGACTCCAAAATGAGGGATTGAAATCAAAATCATAGTTACAAAGTAAATCTTTTAACCACATGGCCATTGACGAAACTATACTTATATAGTTTTTGTATGTTGACACATTGAAAACCTATTTCATTTATTTCTTTTTAGTGCCAAGTGCGACTGAGTAAAAACCAAAAGAATTTCTAATTTAAGTGACTTGCTTAATTTGTTGGTCATTACAAACCCAAATAAGTTGATATTAAAATGATCTCAAGTACTATTTTGAACATAGATATATAATGGTTATATCAGCAACCACAAAACTATTATTATTCTCTGTTGTTACTCTTAGTCATAGCTCTGCAATAATTTTCACAACTTATTATCAATTACCCCATAACATTAACCTAATTATGACCTCTCTAATTATTTTCATGTTATATTTTCTATCTTCACTTGCATTTTCCCTCTCTTCTCTCTATCTCGGAGATTTCTGTCTGTCTATCTGACTGTCAGTCGGTCTATCTGTCTATCTAATTTTCTTTCTTTCTTCCATCATTCCTCTTTGTCTATCTGTCTGTCTGTCTATCTGTTTCTCTGTCTGTCTGTCTGTCACAGTCTCTATCTTGTCTGTCTGGCAATCTGTTAGTCTGTCTTTCAAACTTTCTATCTATCTATCTATCTAATTTTCTTTCTTCCTTTCTATCTGTCTATCTATCTGTCTGCCTGTCTCTTCCTCTCTCCCTCCCTCCCCTCTCCCTCCCTCTCGCACTCTCTCCATCCCCTCTCCCTCCCTCTCGCACTCTCTCCCTCCCTCCCCCTCCCTTTCCCCTCTCTCGCTGTCTCTCTCTCCCCCTCTCTCTCACTTTCCACTTATACACTGTCTTTATATCTACTTCTTAGTTTTATTCTTCCCTTTTGGTCTCCTTCATTCTCATTTAATTATTCACCACTTCATAAAATCCCCTTCTTTTCTCTACACACTTAAATATGCTCTATATATAACATGACCCACCACAATTATTGGTAAGAAGTTCACTTTGCCACTACACGGTTTTGGGTTCAGTCCCATTGCCCAGCATCTAGGGCAAGTGACTTTGTACTATAGCCCCGAGCTGACAATTGCGTTGTGAATTTGATAGACAGAAACTCTGTGTGTGTGTGTGTGTGTGTGCGTGTGTGCGTGCGTGCATACATGTATATGTACATACACACAGATATTTATATGTATATGTATATATTATATATATATATATATATATATATATATATATATATATATATATATGTATATTCCCAAGCGTCATACTAATATATACTTTTGTTATTTACACCACCTGTCCTCGTCTGTTGTTATTATTTGTATATTCTCCCATATATATATATATATATATATATATATATATATATACTCTTTTACTCTTTTACTTGTTTCAGTCAGTTGACTGCGGCCATGCTGGAGCACCGCCTTTAGTCGAGCAAATCGATCCCAGGACTTATTCTTTGTAAGCCTAGTACTTATTCTATCGGTCTCTTTTGCCGAACCGCTAAGTTACAGGGACAAACACAGACACACAAACACACATATATACATATATACATATACATATATACGACGGGCTTCTTTCAGTTTCCGTCTACCAAATCCACTCTCAAGGCTTTGGTCGGCCCGAGGCTACAGTAGAAGACACTTGCCCAAGGTGCCACGCAGTGGGACTGAACCCGGAACCATGTGGTTGGTAAGCAAGCTACTTACCACACAGCCACTCCTATCTGTATGTATGTATGTGTTTGTTCCTGCCAGACATCACTTGACAACTGCTGTTGGTTTGTTTACGCCCCTAAAAAAAAAAAAAACTAATGTCGATTTATTCGACTGAACCCTTCAAAGCGATGCACCAGCATGACCTCAATCCAATAACTGCAGCAAGTAAAATATAAATGATAAAATATAAACAGCATAGTTAAAAAGTTCTAAACAATTTTCTTACCGAAAACAACAATGACTGTTTCACTGTCTGAATCTAGGTTGTTCATCTCCATTGTGGTTAACCACAAACTTCATTGATAACTGTATTCAACTGAATAGACGTCAGTGATTGGTTGAAATTATCGAAATAAGACAATTTTTAACATGAAATAACTTCGAATACAAAATTTTTTATCTGTTCTATAACAGAAAATATACAAGTATACGAAGTTTGAAAGTGTTTCGGTACCAAAAACACTACATAAAACATAAATGAAAAATGTTGCCCGTCAAACCAAAAAGATCCGAAGATAGCTCTAAATGGTCGCTTAACTGTTAAACTGCGGGGAATGGTTGCATGAATGTGTCATACATACATACATACATAAATGTATGTATGTATATATAGACAAAAATAAAAATAATAAGGAGTGGCTGTGTGGTAAGTAGCTTGTTTACCAACCACATGGTTCCGGGTTCAGTCCCACTGCGTGGCATCTTGGGCAAGTGTCTTCGGATCTAGTTCAAAACGGGGGCGCCAGTTTTCATTTATGCTTTATGTAGTGTTTTTGGTACCGAAAGACTTTCAAACTTCGTATACTTATCTATTTTGTGTTATAGAACAGAAAAATTTTTTTGTATTCAAAGTTATTTCATGTAAAAAATTGTCTTATTTCGATAATTTCAACCAACCACTGACAAGTATTCAGCTGTTTACAGTTACTCCTTTGGCAGTTTAAGCGGTGTAAAGCGTATTTAATCTCCATTACTTCTGACATTTTGCAGAGAGGCAACACACGTGTGTTCGTTTTCCTTCGTTTTATTTTTAATATAATTTCGTTAACATCTGCCTGAACTGTATGTGTACAACATTTGCCCTAACCCTAACCCTAACCCTAACCCTAACCCTAACATCAAAAACCAGGCCTTGTGCCTATAATAGAAAGGTTTATTAGCTACTGCCAATATGCTTCAGCCATTTTTTGACAAGGAAATAATAATTTTATCACCGCCAGAATCGTTTGAGAATCGTTTGTTTACGTAGTCAGCACTTACTGTATTCGGCTGAATGGACGTCAATCATTGGTTGAAATTACAGAAATACGACAACTTTAACATGAAATAAGTTGCAATATAATAATTTTTCTTAAGAAGACTAAGAGAAAAAGATGTTTTATATGACACATTCTACCAGTGTCCCAAGTTTCAAAGGGTTTCGTTAAGAAAATACTGGCGGCCCCGTTTTGAACTAGATCCGTGTCTTCTACTATAGCCTCGGGCCGACCAAAGCCTTGTGAGTGGATATGGTAGACGGAAACTGAAAGAAGCCCGTCGTATATATGTATATATATATATATATATATATATATATGTGTGTGTGTGTGTGTGTGTGTGTGTGTGTGTGTGTGTGTGTGTGTGTGTGTGTGTGTGTGTGTGTGTTTGTGTGTCTGTTTGTCCCCCTAGCATTACTTGACAACCGATGCTGGTGTGTTTATGTCCTGTCACTTAGCGGTTCGGCAAAAGAGACCGATAGAATAAGTACTAGGCTTACAAAGAATAAGTCCCGGGGTCGATTTGGTCGACTAAAGGCGGTGCTCCAGCATGGCCGCAGTCAAATGACTGAAACAAGTAAAGGAGTAAAGGAGTATACATACATACATGCATACATACATGCATACATACATACATACATACATACGTACACACAATACATACATACATGTATGTATATATAGACAAAAATAAAAAGTGGTAATTATCTGTTTTCCTTAAGGGTAATTTTGATACTTATTTTCATTTTAAATAAGTTTATAAACTATGATAATTGTTATTTTCTCGCACACTAACACATATTATCTCATTATCGAAACGTGTTTTAAAATATTTACTTTCTTTTTATAATGGCTGTATCCATATAATCTATTTGAAACATCAAGTGATATGCTCCGCTCTTCTCTACTGGATCATTAATTAATTATGTTCGCCATTTAAGGGTTAAAATAGCTGCTAAATCTCTCTTGAAAAACACACTGTTGTCTTTAAGTAAGAAAGGACGCATTGTTTATGTAGTCCAGAGTTTACTATACCTAGAAAAAAAATCGTGGTGGTCACGGCTGGAACTTTTTCTGATTAGAGGTTTTCCCAATCAGGACCGTCATTGAGGGTAAACAACAACGACAAAATGTACAAAAGAAATTTTAAAAACATCATCAAAAAAAAAAAAAAAAGCACAAAGACACAATGAATATATTAAACGAAAGAATAGAACGAATAAGGGTCTCCTTACGAGGGCTCTCTACAGGCCAGAAATAGTAGCCATATCACTCTCAAAACATCGCCCCATCCTAACATGTTGCTAAAAAAGTGAATGACATCTTAGACAATGTAGTTCTAGATAGTGGGCCCTCAATCGATGGGATGGTCACGGTTGGAGTGTCTCTGAACATGTTCCTGCTTGATTAGATCAACAAGAACATCAACACAACCACAACAACTACTACAAAACCACAATAAAGACCATAACCACATCCACCACCACCACCACCCGCTCTACCTCCGCTACTGCCATCACTATAACAAAAATAACTACAAACCCCTCCAACCGCAACTTCAACCACAACCACTATTACTACCAACTCGATCATCCCCGCCACCGCACTTTCACTACTGTCACACTTCTCACTATCACCATCATCACCACCATCACATCACCACCACTTCCACTATCATGGACCCCTCAAAATATGTACCAATCTAGATCTGGGGTAGCTGATAACGACTTTACTCCTTTCCTCAAAATCATTGTCATTGTATGTCGATGGAAAATAATCTTTGTAACTAAACAACTAAGGGGGACAACTCCGAAGGTCTCTTCTGCTTGAAGTTTGAGCGCAAATAAAAGGTGGAGACAGAGAATGTAAGGACCAATGGATCAGTGGATCTGTATTTAATTGCTCCATTGACTGACTGCTCTAAGTCGGCTTCACCAAGGTTGACATGGGGTTTCGTATGAACAGTGTTTACAACAAAAGAAAAACAACAGTAGCAACAGGAAGCACCATTTGTTCATATACAATAACGACAGTCATTTGAACTCCAATTACACTATCTAAACGGTGTTTTTTTCAATTAAACACACCTCATTCGACATACATTTACTCTAGCCAGCTTATCATAACTTGTCATTTTTGCATGACTAAATACACTTCGTTCTGAATCATCTGTCATTTTCCTTGGATTTACCACTAACTCATATCGCTGACTCGAGGTAATGCGACACCTTCAATTGTGAAGCGTGTTATGTTTATCACGGATTGATCTGTGATAACACTGGTCGGCGATCTGTCGAAGAGTCTGCTGGTACCACAAAAGCTTGCTCCAGTGACCACCCACAATACTCAGCCACTCAGAATGCACTGACTATCACTTGTGTTTCCATGACCGTGCTGCGAGGCAGTGTATTTTTATACAGATTTACGTACTCATACTCATTAACATGGGGTGTCATGAAGAGAAAAATATGACGGTACCTGATCCTAACAAACGGCGCAGATGAATGTATTCTCTCCAAGAAAAGGCAGAAACGATCAAGAAAGTATGTGACGGTGGAAGCTTCGCTACTTTGGGCTACAAGTTTGGTGTCAATGAATCTACTATTCATTTCACTTACAAAGTGCATGGAGATAAAAGCATTTATCACTTTTTATTTTCTTTTTTTCTGGTACTAAAATTCCGTGATAAACGAATAAAGATGTATAAGAAATAGTATAAACAGTGGTAAAGTGTCGGATTAAATTGTTTATTTACTACATGTCATTTAATTCTTTAATTCGAGGTTCAAATAGCGCTGAAGTATAAGTTGTCCTTCACTCTCCCTTTAAACAATAAAAATAAGTACCAGATATTAAATTGACATCAACCGACTAAGGCCAATTAGGATGCAGGGTCGTAAGTGATTTTCCATGGTTAATAGGCCCGTTAGAAATGACAGAAAGGGCTATGTGGAAATTGGAATACTGCATTTTCATGATATCATATTGTTCCATGTAATTCTCAAAGTTCAAAATCAATGTAGCCAAAGAGAAAAATTTCGTAACCTTTCTTTTTTGCTTTTTCAAAGTTATTTTACCTTTAAAATGGAAAATGATTTTTGTGCTACCCTGAAATTCCCACATTGGAAGGATGAAATGCAAAAAGTTGATCCTTCGCGCTGTTTGAACTGCAGAAATTAATTAAATATCTTTAGGAATTTTGTCCGATGTCCTGATTTTGTCATTCCATTCCCTATAGATTTGACACAAGACCAGCAAATTTGTGAGGAGTGAAAGTC
>NC_142932.1:75851666-75921666 GCF_046866305.1 Octopus bimaculoides
TAGCTGATGAAATTTGATACAGTGTCACGCAGTGGGACTGAAATCAAAATCATCCTATTTCAATGTAAGCCCGCGCCTTCTATTTGACTTTACCTTCTAAACAAGAGAAGTAAGTTAAAGCCTTAAATGAAAAGTTTATTTGTGAGAGACTATGTTCATATCCAAAATAAAATGTGATTCATAATCACTAAAATCTTCATGACTGACTCATTAGGTCAGAATGATTGTATAAGTAATTAGAGCTGCAATTTTAATGAGTCTCTATGAGTGCCAAAATTCATGTAACGGATGGTTATTTTATCTGGGTCAATATTAACTATCTCCGCTAAATATGTATTTGCATTTGCCACAGATATGTAGGTCAAAGTATACGATGCTTAGATGAGATAATAAGTATTTTACAAATAACTATATAGTATTATAGGCCATGTATTATATGCGTATGTATGTATGTATGTATGTATGTGTGTATGTATGTATGTATGTACGTACGTATATATATATATATATATATATATATATATATATCTTCACGTATATATGTGTGTATCTGTGTTTACGTATGTATGTATATATATTTATATATTCACATATATATGTATGTATGTATGTATGTATGTATGTATGTATGTACATATGAATGTATGTAGGTTTTTTCTTTATAAGTACTCTTTCTAGAACGTGGGTTTCTACCAAAGAAACGGATGCTCCAAAATCGGAGTTTTGATTACAACAACGATAATTGCTGCATATTGAACTTTAAGAAAGTCTTGCATATTTTACTGTTCCATTATCAGATTATATCGCTAAAGTTCCTGTTAGCCAAATTCTTTCTCTGCTTTAAAATCTTAGCCCTACCAGATAATCATTTAGACATTTCAAAAAAAGTAAAACAAAAAGTTCACCAATGATTGTTTGTATAAATATAAATTTATAATCAGGGCGGATCAGCGTTAGATTTCGAAGCAGTAGTCTTTAGGTATTCTCCTCACTGATTTTCGAAAAAGCGTTCACAACTGCAATTCAGCTTAACATCTATGACTGCACATGTCCTTTCTTTTCTGTCCCAAATGTCAAATCTGTTTTGTTGTAAAACTAGAAGTATTGATGGGGATGTTCCAAAGATATTGCCTATGCTGATATGTATGCATTAGTGTTTATTTATATCGATCCCGCGACAGTCTTTGCAGTGGATAGCATTACTTATTGTTTTAGCAATATCATATCCCAGTGGGAGATAGAAAGTTGATGACATTTTTGGGTAACTGCTGATAACATGGGTTTTGCCCTCCATAGAATGACAATCAACTCTTGTAGTTACATCTTGGGATTTTAAGAGTCTTGTTGCTCCGTTTTTTCTTGAGATATTTTGCTGTTACATTCTACTCCTGAATTACGAAAGCAAACTTCAAGACATGATGTAATGTGAGGTAGCGTTTATGAGTCTAGAAGAGGCTGCACTCCCATTAATATGGTCATCTTTTTTTCTAGTTTAAGGTGAACATACTTATGAAATGCCGTTTTAGTGTAAACACAAAAAAGTCCTGTTCTTCTGGGTTTGCACGGAGGTTATCAGAATATTGATCACTTGGATTTTCAGTACTTGGTCAATGTATTGTTTTTGCTACTATTGTTTATTACGTGCTCCCTGAGTAATATCATAGGCACTCAAAGGGTGTCTGCACTACTCTTGTGCACATTCCCTAGAAATTTGCAGTCAGTGTCAGCATCTTGCAACTTTCATGTCTATTGAGTAGATATACTAAGGAGTTAGGTTCGTTCCATAAGTGTACAAAACTTGAAGTTGCATAGAGTTAAGTGAAACTGTTATTAAACACACACACACACACACACACACACACACACACACACACACACACACACACACACACATAAAGTGTTGGGGTTTACATATAATGGAACGATGAAATAAAAGGTATACACGGTATACGTTAGAAGAAAAGAAGTATACATAGTATATGACACCAGAAAAAGAGGTGGGTAAAAGGATACTGATG
This sequence comes from Octopus bimaculoides, assembly GCF_046866305.1. Classification (NCBI taxonomy): domain Eukaryota; kingdom Metazoa; phylum Mollusca; class Cephalopoda; order Octopoda; family Octopodidae; genus Octopus; species Octopus bimaculoides. The sequence goes on from NC_142932.1 coordinate 75,853,685, forward strand.
GGATACCCCTGATTCAGGAGGACCTCTAGCAATAATCAAGGAACCCCACCATCCAAGATCACCCTGAGTACAAAGGACGAGAGCCCACTCCAACTTCTTTCTTGCGACTCACAAGTCTACATTGAGAGTGGTACCATCCACTCTTGCTATTTTTGCAACTTTCACCCACCTTTCAATAAACTCACTCGAGGGCAGCATCACCCTCTCCTTCCTCACTTTTCTTTTCAAGTGAAACTTCAAAAAATCGATGAGGGTTTTACCAAAGAGGAAAGTTTCTGTCCTCATTCCTTTCAGCCTCGTCCACCAGACAACCTCCTTCACCACAGCCACCAGACAAATGAAAACTGTCTTGCTTGCTCGATAAAAAGAAGGTGGTGTGGCAATCATCCTTATGGAGTTGGACGACAGCAGCTGTTCGACACAACTCTACAAGTCAGCAATGCCTAGACACTGAACGAGTGTATGCAGAACGGTTTCGTCGCTCTGCGAGCACCTCGGACAAACCCGTCTGGCAGCACATCCGTGCCTGTAGAGTTTATCCCCAACCGGTAACGCCCCCTGGTAGCACTGCCAAGCCAAAGATATCTGGAAATTATCCATAACAGTCTCCGACTGGAAAGTCCTCCGGAATAGACTTGCCAGTTTGCCTTCGTCGAAGCCTAGGATCTCCCCGAGGACGTCGTCGCACTTCCCCGCTACTAATTCTCTGTAAATATCTAAAGTGGGACATACACCGATCCTATTTCCCGACTTGTAGAGGCCAGTAGACGCCAGACATTATAAGTGCCAGGCGCCCAATCTCGGCCTATCCTTTACCCAAGACTGCAGCTCCGTCAAGGAGACGAGCTGCGGAAAAGCGTGTCTCACAAACGGAGCCCACACACGTTCACCTTCTAGAAATTGCTGCAGGTGGTGCAACCGCATAACACTCGATTGACACTCAAATTGATAAACAATGCTGAGTCCGGGCTTCTTCTCTGACAAAAAATACAGATTATATTTCCCCCATATTGCCTAATAAAATTGAGGGAAGATCGATTCTCTGGTTTACACCACCATTCGCTTTAAACGTTAAGGGCTCAGTCAAAATCTTTTTTACTATTGTAGACTTTAACTTTCAACGTAACCATAAATACCATTCGATATTCAACAGATCTACTCTGAAATTATCCTGCTCCTCTCCGCCCAATATAAAATCGATTGTTTCCTTATCTAATAACCGTAAACTTAATTCATACTACCCAAATAACGCCCTCAGACAGAGCGCTCAAAATATATACAATCATAACATAAGTCAATGTAGCGACAAAACTAAAACTAACCATGAAAGCATATACCACGCCTGTAACTCTAGCACTATAACCTGCATAAACCAGGATACGGATATCCTCACTTCCGAGGATGGTTGAAGTACGGTTCAAATGAATGTTTATACTACTACTACTACTTCTGCATCTGGTGTGTGTAGGGGACAATACGTATGGGAGCTTATATTGGGGCTGGGGGTGGAAAATGGTCATTGAAAGAAAGTGTCACCAAGTACAGTATAAAGAGAAAGATTTTAGAGAAACACCTGAGTGCGTGTCTGCGCATTAAAATCCGTGACATGCTTAAGCCGCCATGCAAAGGAAGTTGACGAAAAAATAGATAACTACAACCCTCTTAAGTACGAAATAGCCCGGCTATGGAAAATGAAGAAGGCAAAGATGGTGCCAATTATTCTTGGGTCCTTGGGGGCAGTATCAAGGGAAATATAAAGGAAATCGGAATAGAGTACCCAGTAGGAGTGTTACAAAAGGTTTGCCTCCTTGGCACGGTCAGAATAATATATTCTTAGTCAAAGGCTGCAGTAGAGGACTCAGTGCAGTTAGACCGAATCAAGAAGTACACCCCCTCACACACGCACGGATGCACGCGCGCGCACACACACTATCATGTTACAGTAGATTATATTATATATTTCATATATACGAGGTCTGATCAATAAGTATCCAGACTGTTGCCATAGTAACAAAGCTAAAGCACGCAGAGTAAAGCCGCTTGGCAAAGATTGACCTTAGACTCTGTTGTGCATGTGCTCTAAGTTTTAATGTTCTAGCTCACTTCCGTTGTTTACATCAGTGCTTCGAAGGAAGGTGTGTAGCGAGACAACCTCGCATTGATCATGACAGAGAAAGTTGTCATGGCGATACCTGCTCAGAGGCCTACGCAAAGTTGCAGAAAGTGTATGGAGAGGAGTGTATGAGCCACACATAACTGTACGAGTGGTTCAGATATTTCCAAGATGGCTGAATAAAATGTCGATATTGACGAACGTTCAGGGAGACCCGCAACTAGCAGAACTGAGAAAAACATCGCAGATGTGCGTGCAGCTGTGAGGGTAAATCGTTGAATCATCATCCGTGAGTTATCAGAGGATGTGCAGATTAGTTACGGTTCAGTTCAGTTCATTATCACTGAAGATTTGGGTATGAGACGCGTGTCTACCAAGTTTGTACCAGGCCTCTGATTAGGTATCGCCAAGCTTCAATAGCCTGGCTGAGAAAAGAGTGATTTTAAAGAGCATCTAACACTCAGGCATTTACTTGAATAACAGAAGTGAAATAATTAATCCTTGCCCACATGAAAGAAGTACATCCTATCATACCTGCGTGCCCCATCATGACTGTAATAACCAGTCCCTCAAATTTGGCCCTCCACCGATACCTGGGAGTCCGGCAAAGAGTTTGACCATAACATACACGAACGCACGCACCCACAAACAAACACACGCGCCCCAGCACGGCGTGACTTTTTTCCATTACCTCAATATAAGCTCCCACACACTGCATGCACACAAATAGCCAACGAATTCAACCAATACATAGAAGAAAGGAAACACTAACGAACACGGATGCAAAGGTTATATATATAGTACCACTACATACATTCCATTTTCACAATAACATCAACTTTAAAGACACACATATTTCTCACAAACTCTTTTCCAGAAAACTCTTTCTGACTTGCAACAAAACCACCTTTAGAGACGATGTTTTGATACAAAGGGACACAACTCTTGACTCAATCCTCTGCTCGATTCGTTTCACAGCAACCACAAATCAGGTGTGCCTGCAGTGTGTGGGAGTTTATATTGGGGTGGTGGAAAAAAGAGAGCAGTCGCCATATTTCATTTCATATAGTTTACTTCTGATGAACGCAGGGTTACATAATCGGACTTTTGAAGCCCTAATGCGAAAGGGATTGGTAAGATCAACCATAACAGATATATAATATTGTAGATTTCGATTAATACACCCACTCTGTTGACAGATAAACGAGTGCCTTTTTCCTAACCTACAGACACTTGGGCAGCTTACACACACACACGCACACACACTCTCTCTCTCGCTCTCTCTCTCTCTCTCTCACACACACACACATATATATACATATATAAAACAAATAATAAATGAGTATATGCATATATACGTACAGGTATGTGCATACCTACGTCTACTTGTATATATAGGTGCATATCTGGGTACAGGACATTGCAAACAAAACGTAGACAAGAAAATAATAATAACCAGAGTACAGAAAACACACAAGCCACATAGAGAACATTTTCCTTCATCAGCTACCCCCGTTTTAACACCGGCGTTTCGAAGAGTAGGGCAGGACGCATCGTTAAAACGGCTCTTCCCATGGACCACAAATTAAATTTGTATACACAAATTAAACCTGTGCCATGGAGGAATGTAGTGGCGGACAAAAAACAAGACAGGAAAACAAACGGAAAAGGCTATGCGGCCAGACGTGAAAAATTATGTGTATATGAACGCTGTTAGGCATGAACTGAAAGTCGGGACAAAGTAAGTTCGCGTGTTTGCTCGGCGATAGCCAAGGAAGAAAAGGATTAGTGACCGGAAGCATGTGACCAGGGGGGGGGGAGTGGTAGAGGGAGAAACAAGGGGAGGAAGTAGAACAATAGGTGAGCAACGAGAGAAAGAGAGGAAGAGAGGAAATTAGTAGTGACAGAAGGAAGAACGAGAGGAGAAAGAGAGAGATATAACACACACACACACACACACACACACACACACACACACACACACACACACACACACACACACACACACACATATATATATATATTGTTTTATACCTGTTTCATTAGACTACAGCCATTCTAGGGTAATACTACCTTCAAGGGTCTAATCAAACAAATCGACCCCAGTACTTAGTTTCTTAAGACTGGTAGTTATTCTAGCGCCACACACCCTGCTGTCGAAGCACTGAGTTAAGGGACGTAAACAAACTGTACTCTTTCACCACAACCTTCTCTCACTCTTTCTTCCTGTTTCTGTTGTACCTGTATTTCCAAGGGTCACCCTTGTCACACTCTGTGTCACGCTGAATCTCCTCGAGAACTACGTTAAGGGTACACGTGTTTGTGGAGTGCTCAGCCACTTGCACGTTAATTTCACGAGCAGGCTGTTCAGTTGATCGGATCAACTAGAACCCTCGTCCTCGTAACCGACGGAGTACGACGACGATTTATACACACACACACACACACACACACACACACACACACACACACACATATATATATATATATATATATTAATATTAGGGATAAAAATCCGAATTTACAGGTAAAAACTCAATTAAATTAAATTTATTGAATATTAAAATTAAATTAAGTTCGACAGTACAAAATATATAAATATATAGTTTTAGAGAAAAGAACCAAAGTCCATGAACTCATGAGTTCATGAACTTTGGTTCTTTTCTCTAAAACTATATATATATATATATATATATATATATATATATATATATATATGCAGTTGGACTGAACCCGCAACTATGTGGTTGGGAAGCAAACTTCTTATCACACAATCATGTCTATACATACACACAGGGGCATATATATGTATACACATGCACGTATATATACATATACATGCACACACACACACACACACATATATATATATATATATATATGTATGTATTCATGTGTATGTACTAATAGATATGCAAGATGAAACAGAGAGTGGAAGGGAGACGGTGTTCAAGAATATAAAACAAACAAGTGATAATAAGGATTATCATAGATTGCATAATTACTAATTAATTGCATAGCATGTCCGGTTTCTATAAAGTAAATTATACGGAAGTTTTAGTGTACTACTTCTCTAAAATTAGAACAGCGTTTCAAGTATACATTTGCCGTCAAAATTATTTATCGGCATAAATTTATTTATTCTTTCAGTTTATCATAAAAACGTTGTATACATACAAACACAAACGCACCCAACTACCAACGCCATCTCATATACATACATGCATACATACATACATACATACACACGCGCGCATGCGCACATACACACACACACATATAGACACACATGTTATGTTATATTCCGTTAGAAATGTGGTAGAGTACAACATAAAGCCCGTCCACCTTCAGAATTACCCAGTACTATCGGTAGTATTAATATATACTTCCAGGTTTAAATTTGAGTATTCGTCGTGTGTGAATATAAAACTGAAGAAATTGGAGTCAAGAAGAAGGAGTACGGCTGGATATTTATTTATTATTCGCTAGAATTGTTTCGACGCAACATAGTTCTTCAAGAATACAGATATTTGATTATGCAACTGTTTGTTTGCGGAATCAGATTTAGGTGTGTTACCTCAGGCGATATATGAGTGTTGTCTCCATTATTTTAAAATCGTCGACTTCAAGGCCATCACCTCTGTTCGTCGGGGTTTGACTTTTGTAGCATCTGACATACCCATGGTGTGTGCTGTGGGAACGCGTTTGTCGGACTGCCATGAATGGTAGATGGTACTGGCTGGCATTTAAATGGGATTGGGCTTCTATTTGGTTGTATCACTGATCTGTTCTTTATGATTGGCTATACATGTGAATTTATTAAACTAACGGACACAACACTCGTATATCGCCTGAGGAACACAATTAGATCTCATTATGCAAGCAAACAGTTGTACAATCAAATTGTTGGAGAACTACGTTGCGTCGAAACAATTCTAGCGAATAATAAATAAATGTCCAAACGTACTCCGTTTTCTTGATAGAGACAGGTGAGGGAACAACAGACAGATGTATTAGCTTGCCGCTCGGGAAAAATGGAAAAATCTTTGACGTTTCGAGTCTACACTTTTTGACATACAGGCATGAGCGAAAAAAAATGGGGAGAAAGAAAAATAAGTAAACATGTCGGGATTAATGGTTCTACACACATACACATAAACACACACACACAAACAGATATATATACATATACATACATACATACATACATACATATATATATATATATATATATATATATATATATATATATATATATATATATATATATATCTCCGTTCTTCCATTCTCCGAACTTTCCATCTTTCCGACGAAGGGCTACGCCCTAAACGTCATACACTCTCTCTTTCCTTTCCTGAGCGTCCAATAACACTATCCGTATCACGTCCTCACTTTGTTGATTTTTGTTATTGTTTTTTTGAACTTATATATATATATATATATATATATATATATATATATATATATATATATATATATATATATATATATATATATATATATATATATATATATATATATATATATATATATATACATACATATATATATATATATGCACATACATATTCGTATGTATGTACAAATCGACAAACTGTGACAAAAGAGATAGACACGTTGGTGTTGTTGTTGTTGAGTGAGAGAGTAATTCACACCATCGAAGTGACGTTGGGGTGCAAATATACGAAGCCGAATATATCCATCATGACTACCCGTTTGATAAGATCCCGCTAGGCACATGCATCACAACCACTTGTGCGCGACATGGTGACCCAATATGAAGATAAGGCGTGCATGACCTTGCAGGTGGGGTCCAATTAGAAGTTTCTTCCGGTCGAATAGCTCATCCCGCTCAAAAGCTGACTGAATAAGGTTTGTTGAACGAAACACCCATGTTTCCAGGAGTGAATTATTGAAACCGCAAAGAATTCCTCTCAACTCATGGCTATGATGCTCCCCCCACTGCTTCTGCTCGTGATCAGAGATGCACATATTGTCAGCCACTAAGGAACACGCTCAACTGGTTATGGTCAAGCAACTGACAAGCAAATCTGTGGTACTGAGAAGAATATTTGCTGTAGCCCATCTTTCAAACCAAGAGAAAACATGTACATTATGACACTTTCAATCAGTTAAGATCAGAAGCCATGCGAATCAGTACCTGTCATTGCATCAGGACATTTTATATTGCATCATGGCATTTGGTATTACATCACGGCATTTGGTATTGCATCAGGACATTATTATTATTATCATCATTATTATTATTATTATTATTATTATTATTATTATTATTATTATTATTATTATTATTGAGTGAGATGCATGCCATCAAAGTAACAACTGAACTGGGTAAAATATACGAAGCCCAATATATCCCGTCTGATAAAGGTACACCAGGCACATGCATCACAACCATGTGTTCGCGACATGGTGATTTTATATGAAGACAAACAGCGCATGACCTTGCAGGTGGGACCCAGTTAGAATTTTCTTCAGGTCGAGTACCCAATCACTCTCAAAAGGTCCCTGAATGAGGGTTGTTTAAGGATGATGAATGAAACACACATGTATCCAGAGATGGATTATTCAAACCCCAAAGAATTCCTCTCAACACATGGCTATGATGCACTACTTCTGCTCGTGATCAGAGATGCACATATTGTCAGCCACTAAGAGACATGCTCGACTGGTTAAGGTTAAACAACTGACAAGCATAATTTTTTTATACCAAGACAAAACAATGTACATAACACTTTCAATCAGTTAAGATCAAAAGCCACGCGAACCACTGCCTGATTATCATTATTATTACTATTATTATTATTATTATTATTATTATTATTATTATTATTATTATTATTATTATTATTATTATTATTATTATTATTATTATTATCATTATTATTATTGTTATTATTATTATTATTCAGTAGTTTTATTTTTATAACGTGCTTTCACTTCACTACCGAGCGCAGCTCTGTGTGCCTTGGGTATTTGCTGTGGTTTGCTGTGGTGCTCTTATGTTTACTGTATTGAAAGTGTTTTGCGTAGAATGTGTGCAGTACCCAGTAGTGCAATTTTCTGTATGTTATATATATTTGTAAGTCCTGGTGTTTTTGTTATGTCTGAATATTTTTTTTATTATACCTAAGGCACCTACTATGATAGGAATTGTTTCTGTTTTTAGATTCCACATTCGAGTTACCTCTATTTCCAGGTCTTTGTATTTTGAAAGTTTCTCCATTTCTTTTAGAGAAACGTTGTCATCTGCTGGTATTGATACATCAATTAGAAAGCATTTTTTTCCTTCATGATCTTTGACAACTATATCTGGTCTATTGGCCTTAATTTCTCTATCTGTGTGTATTGGCATATCCCAGAGTATGGTTGCTTTCTCGTTTTCTGTGACCTTTTCTGGCGTGTGTTTATACCATCTTTTTTCTGTTGTTATTCCATAGTGTTGGCATAGCTTCCAGTGTATATAGGTCCCAGCTCTGTCGTGTCTGTGAATATATTCCTTCTTAGCCAAAACTGGGCAGCCAGAGATAATATGATTTATTGTTTCTTGTCCATTGCCACATATTCTGCAGTTACTTGTTATGTTTCTTTTCATTATATGTTTTTGGTAAGTTCTTGTGGGGAAGCTTTGGTCTTGTGCAGCAATTAAAAATCCTTCAGTCTCTGCTTTGAGTCCTGAGCTTCTCAACCATTGCTGGGATTTTTCTCTGTCTATTTCTATCATTATTATTATTATTATTATTATTATTATTATTATTATTATTATTATTATTATTATTATTATTATTGTGTTACAGGCACGGAAGTACCGTCAGCCGGGACTGTCCGAGGTGCGCGCAGAACGATGAAACCGTCCAGAACCCGAGTATTGCTGACCTGTGGGTTTACGTCGAACACCTGCTTTTGCGTGTAGGACGGGTCCAGCTATCAGCTGAATCCATAGTGAAGATTGCCCCGCTGCCCTCATTTGGCCGGGAGAGGCAGGCAGTTTTTATTTGTCTGGTGGCTGTAGTGAAAGAGGTAGTATGGTGAACTCTTCTAAAAGGCTAAAGTGAGACATTTTCCTCTTAGGTCAAGCCCTCATCAACTTTTTCAAGTTTCACCAGAAAAGAAAGTTGAGGGTGGAGAAGGAAGTGTTGCCTTCTAGCAAGTTTGTTAAAATGTCATTTTATGTTGTTTTATATAAGCCTTTGTAGCTAATAAAAGAATTTATTATTATTATTATTATTATTATTATTATTATTATTATTATTATTATTATTATTATTATTATTATTATTATTATCATCATCATCATCATCATCATCATCATCATCGTCATCATTATTATTATTGAGTGAGAGAGCAGTGCATGCCATCAAAGTGACACTGAGGTGCAAACATACGAAGCCCAATATACCCGTCGTGACTGTCTGGTAAGGGTACGCCAGGCACATGCATCACAACCGTATGTGCGCGACATGGTTACCTCATATCAAAATAAACGGCGCATGACCTCGCAAGTGGGGCCCAGTTAGAATTTTCTTCAGGTCCAGTAGCCCATTCTGCTCCAAAATTTCCTGAATAAGGTTTGTCCAATGATGTTGAACGAAAGACCCCTGTTTCCAGAAGTGAGTTATTCAAACCCAAAGTATTCCTTTCAATATATGGCTATGATGCTCCACCACTACTTCTGCTCGTGATCAGAGATGCACATATTGTCAACCACTAAGGGACATGCTCAACTGGTTACGGTTAAACAACTGACAAGCAAATATGTGGTATTGAACAGAATATTTACTGTAGCCGATGTTTTATACCAAGATACATGTACACGATAACATCTCCAATCAGTTAAGATCAGAAGGCATGAGAGCCAGTGCCTGATACTGCACCAGGGTATTTCATTGTCACTATTGTGACCTAGTGGTTAGGGTGCTGCACTCACGATCACGAGATCGTGGTTTTAATTCCTATGCCGGGTGGTGCGTTGTGTTCTTGAGCAAAATACTTCATCTCATGCTACTCTGCGATCACTCCGACACATGACGTGTAGCACACCGTGCAATGTCGATTTGATGGAGTAAGTGAGCTAATGTACGGCACATACATTTGATCACTATAAACAAATCATTTGCGCAGGTCGTTCGGGAAAAGCTGAACTCTCACATCGTCTTCGATGTTGTCAGAAAGTAATGAAAAATACATTGAGGGCGGTAAAAGTGAAAGAACACTAAAATTTAGTAAAAAGAAAGGTGCCTAGGAAGTAAGAAGGAAAAGCCGAACAAGCAATCAGCATAGAATTCTCTTTAGCAAGACCGTATGAAAAAGCACTGAGCTGGAGAATGCTTAAGAGAAAAGGATATATAGAGAGCTACACGGTCATGTAGAAATCATGGATATGGCGGACATATCACCATTGTATCGATTATGTGGTAAAAGAGACGAGACTGTATCCATTTAATATCATTGTTTAAAAATCTGACATGGAAACAAAGCAAAGGCTGGAAAGACAATAAATTTTCATTGGTTATACTTCAGCAAACTCACAAAAGTGGTTTGATTAAAAGAAGTTGTTGAAAATTTTATGAGAAATGAAAATGCAAACAGACAAGGAACTGGAATATTGAAGACCGGATATTGTTAACTAGAGAAAGGTACTAGAACTTGTATGATTATAAATACAGCTTTACCATTTGACATCAGGATGAAGGAAACAGAAAAAGAGAAGGAAGATAAATACCAGGATCTAAAGTAGGAATTACAAAGGCTTTGGAAGCGTAGATAGATAAAGGTAATCCTACCATAGTAAGATCATGAGGAACAGTGTCTGGAAATATCAATGGTTTTTACTGTTTGTTATACTAAAACTTTTATGATAATAGATGTAGCATGTCTATTTGATAGCAAGGTAAAGGAAAGAAAGATAATGAGAAGACAGATAAACACCAGGATATAAATTGGGAATTAAAAACGTTTTTTTTAGAACTCGTGAGAAGATGGGGTAATTCCTCTCACAATAGGATCACGAGGTATAGTGTCTGGAAATATCACCAAAATGGGATTTCTGCAATCAGAACACTAACTTTACGGTATAGCTAGAATCTTAAGATGTATGCTGAATATCTAGAGATTTGATGTTCAGCAAATAAAAGGCCACGGCAGAGTCATTAAGACTACAGCTGATCGAATAATAATAATAATAATAATAATAATAATAATAATAATAATAATAATAATAATAATAATAATAATAATAATTTCTTTTATCTGCCACCAGAGCGAAGGATGAGGGGGGCAATATAAAGACAGACATAAATTGTTGGGGTTTACATATAACGGAATGATATAAAAACAGGAAGTATACACACCGCCACCCGCTCCCGACAGACCCCAAGATGAGAATATCTCGTAGTCTTCGAAAATGGTTGCAAGAGCATATTTCCTGGCAATTCTCGCCTCATTAATTGCTGTCACATCTAAATTTAGGGACCTGAGATCGTTGAGCAGGTGACCCTGCTTCTAAGCCGAACCCAAGCCCCGAACATTTACACGGCCAACTCTAAGTGTAGTCATTTAACCTAGGGGAAACAAAATGGAATTACGTACCTTGATCTCCATGGATGACTGTTGACACAGTCTTCTTTTGGTCGAAGGGTTTTGCTAGGAAACTTTTTCTTGCTGGGGTACTTACTGAACCCTCCGATGTCCTGGGGGATTTCTCTTTCAAATCAAGATACGTATCCGTATCTGTTTGGATTAACATCCTGTCCGGTGGAGTTTTCTTCAGGTTTTCCGAAAAATCTTCTCCACTTGTAATGTTTCAGTTATTAACTACTTCCTCCATTAATTCAGTGCTGCTCTTCTGAACAACAATGAAGTTGTTGAAGGAAGCACGTACACGAGAGTGTAACTGGTGGTCATTTTTTTTCGGGTGTTTCTTTTTGTTTTCGTGTTTTCTGTGGTAGTGAATGTGTTTGCAGAAATGGCTTGTCTTGTGATAAAGATGGTGACGCTGGTGTTGATTTGTTTTAAAATTGTTGTGACGGATTATATTTTTGGATCGGTCTCTGTTTGGTTCATATTCAGTCTTTCTCATATCTCCGGCAAAAGCCTTTTGGTGCCAAGTCGATGAGGACTTTGCTTTTGCGAAACCCGAATCGGAAGAAGAAGGAAGATGTAAGGTAATAGTTTTTCTCCACCTTGAGGAGTTAGTAGTAACGGTGGAGAGCTTCGTGCTTTCTCCACCATGAGGTAAAAGGCTTTGAGGTGGTTCGAATTCTTACACACAAAACATTTCTGGTTTTTTTTTCTTTCTACGGAAACTGATATCTGTTCGCATTCCCCGAAACAGAATAGGAATGTCATTTATTTCTTCTGGAGAAACTAGTATCTGGAATTTCATAAGAAGTCCAGTCCTGTTGAGTTATTGAGGCTTCACCTCCACAATCTCCCCCATGTTCCTCCAGAATGACTAAAATCCTCGCCGGATCACGATGACCCGGCAAGTTCTTGACTCGAATTCGAGTCAACCATTTACCCATGTAATGGGGAATCATTACAAAAGTCTAGGACGTGCAAGTTATTGTAGCCGGTCTTCTGGGTTCTTGCTCACTGCTGCATATAGCAGCGACCATCCCATATTGTTTACCTTTCTGTATCTGTAATACTGTGGGCCATACATCTTCGAGGTATTTTTCAGTCTCTGCTGGAGTAGGAAATTTAAGTTGCCTCTCTTTGCGAGAAACACATTTATTAACAATTATTTGTCTTTCGAGGGTTTTATTCTCCTTCTCACTAAGACACATAACACCTGGTTTCATAATGTCAATCTTGTTTTTGAGTGCCTTATGTTTTAAATCACCCGCTGAAAAAATTGTCCAATTGCTAACGGCTTTAGAAAAGGAAGTAGCTTTGTTGAGGTTCATTGCTGCTGCTGCTGCTGTCGTTGGTGTTGGTGTCGTCGTCGTCGCCATTGTTGTTTTCCACACCGCTCTCACTTTTGTTGTTTTCAATCTTGTTGTTCATGTTACTTTTTTGGCTCTTGATCTTGTCCAACTTATTGCTGATGTTGTTGCAGTTGCTGTTGTTGTTGTTGCAGTTGCTGTTGTTGTTGCAGTTGCTGTTATTATTGTTGTTTATACTGTTTGTGGTGGTGGTGGTGCTGCTGCTGCTGCGGTAGCGGTCGTCGTCATTATCGTTGCTGCTGGTACTTTTGCACTTGTTAATGACGTCACAGCAACAAAAGGAAATCATATTTCTCTTTGACGAGAAATTTATTTCACCTTCAGCTGCGTTTCTGTTCGGAGTTAAAACAAAATGCTGCTCTTAGTCGGAGACAACAGAACGCTGCTCTTCGATTATAATAATAATAATAATAATAATAATAATAATAATAATAATTATTATTATTATTATTATTATTATTATTATTATTATTATTATTATTATTATTATTTTGGTAATCCGGCATTTTTTAAAATGGGAAAAATGAATAAAATCCTACCTTCACCAAAAAATGCAAAAATGCAAAACAAAATATTTCACCCTCCCCCCCCCCCCAAAAGGGGTGCAATTACATAAAATATTACTACCGCAATCCATACTATAAAAGCAAAATAATGAAAACAGGCCTTAACACCAAATGCAGTATGTGCAACCAGCAAAATGAGACCACATCATCTTTGGCTGTCCTGTCCTTGCCAAATCTGAATATATATATATATATATATAGACAAGACCGAGTAAATAGTTATAGCCAATGGACAAAATGCCAACACTGCAACATAAAACTAACAAGAAATGATATAAACATGTGCCAAACAAGGTATATGACTATGATCACTCCACAATCATCTGGGATGTCTGTTCAAACTAACAAGGAAATAAAAGCTAATCGCCCAAACATAATAACCAAAGATTGGAGAAATATACCTGCTTACTGATAGACGGGGCAGTGCCTTCTGGCCAAAATATTGCCCAAAAAGAAAGGGAGAAGTTGTCAAAGTGCAAAGACCTCGAAACTGAAGTATTCAAGATGTGGGACATGAAGACGAAAACAATACCAATAATAATTTGAGCATTGGGTATGATAAACGTATTAACAAAAAAGTAGAAGCTATACCTGGACCCTCAACACTGCACACTATCCAAAAATAGCCCTGCTATGAACAGTTCACATTCTACGCAAAACACTATCAATTTAATAGTACAATCCAAACAAAACAATCTACAAACACAAGACACACTATACAGTAAATATTTCACTGAATAAACGACCTCCTGAAATTGTACTCTACAAGTCAAATACCTAAAAGAACACAGCTCGCATTACCCACACAGTACATAATGCAAACACTAATACAACAAAAGACTGCAACCAAACCCCTTAACAAAACACACAGATGCAATACAATACCGGCAAGAGTTTCCACTCCCCAATAACAAAAAAGAACAGACTATGCTGTAGACACCCCAGCAACACGGTGATGTAGCAGGTGATACTGTAGAAATCTGCCTCAGAAAATTAAATGCCAAATAACAACAGCAACAACAATAAAAATAATAATTTATTCTTTTATTGGTCACAAGGGCTATTATAAACAAACATAACATTACATGCAACAACATTAAAGACAACACAAAACGATACAAAGGGTTTTCTGCGTGTAAACATTAAAAAGAGAAACAATGAAAAATCAAACAAAATAAAACTCCCAACAGGGGGAGGCGCTTTAAAGGCTATACGTGGAAAACCCCACAAAAGCCGCGGGTGCCTGATCAACAGGGCAAGACCCCTTCTTTTATTTTTCACAGGTATATACTCAGAATTGGTCCTTTCACACTGACAATTCTTTCAACATTCACCTAACTTTCAAAAAACTTGCTAAAAGGCAACACTTCCCTCTCCACCCTCACTATACTTTTCAAGTGAAACTTGAAAATGTTGATGAGGGTTTGGCCAAAGAGCTAAGTGTCTGACTTTAGCCCTTTCAAATGAGTCCACCATACTACCTCTTTTGCTACAGCCACCAGACAAATATAAATCGCCTGCCCCACCCGGCTACAGGAGGGCTGCGGGGCAATCTTCACTATGGATTCAGCTGATAGCCGGATCCGTCTAACACGCGACAGCAAGTGTTCGACACAAACTCACAAGTAAGCAATGCTCGGATGTGCAGAACGGTTTCGTCGCTCTGCGCGAACCTCGGGCAGACCCTGCTGACGGCACTTCCGTGCCTGTAAAGTTTATCCCGAATGGGAAGCGCCCCTCGGTAGCACTACCAGGCGAGGGATTTCTGGAAGTTATCCATAGGCCCAGGCCCGAAAGTTCTCCGAAACAGACCAGTAAGTTGATCCTCGTCGCCGCCTAGAGTTTCTCTGAGAACGTCGTCGCACTTTCCCTCCACTAACCCTCTATAGAACGCTAGATTGGAACTTCCACCGATCACATTGCCCGCCTGGTGGAAGGTTGTGAGCGCTTGACGGCACTCGAGGCGCCAGGTACCTTTTCTCGGTCCACATCTAATACAGGATTGCAGATCAGTCAAAGAGACAAGCTGTGGAAGAACGAATTGGACAAACGGCGATCATACTTGCTGACCGTCAAGGAAACGCTGGAGATACGTAGTCGGAGCGCATGTCTGCGCATCAGCAACTATTGCATGTCCAGGCCCCCATTCAGCGGCTGTTGACAACAGATGGAGCGCCTTTCCAGCGGAACACGACCCCTCCACAGAAAGCGGAAGAGTATGCGAACCAGCTTGATCAGCCAACACAGGGGGCTAGGGACAACGGTCAAGCGGTAATAGATGACGGATGCAATGCACGCGTTCTCCACCTCGGCTCGACCTTTCAAGGACAGCTTTCTCTCAGCCCATTTCTGGGTACGATTGGCTACCTTGTTCGTCACCTCGTCCCAGTTTTTCTCCACCTGGAGGTCTGGACTGAACCAGACCCCGAGCAATTTAACTGCCGTCTGTCCAGCGCCCCACGATGCTGTTGGATGGCATAGGCTTGCCTCTGGTTAATTTTTGCTTCTGTTATCACCTCGTACTCCTTGAGAGCGGTTCCGATCAGCTCAATGTGTTTGGTGTTCAACACCACTACGGTGACGTCGTAGGTATATGCTGACACAGAACTCCCACATTCTAGTTCGCACATGACGTCCTTAACACCTCCAATTTGTGTAGTAGTGACTCTCAAGAGTCAATACATACAAAAGAGACGAGAGAGGACACCCTTGGTGGACCGAATGCATAATATTGAACGGTTCCGAAAAGTAAGCATTCACTCTAACCACACAGCAGATGTCGCTGTGCATTGCTGCGAACCAGTGATGATAAAAAACGTGAAATTTTTATCCCTGGCGCTGATGAAAGTCTACTTTTCTGGGGTGAGATATTGAGTAAGCAAGACAAACATAATGCTACAGCTGAATGGCTCTCCAGCCTGGAGCAAACAGCTTCTCATCTTCAGCAAGAGGCTATCCACTTCACAGAAGACAGTATCAGAAATATGAGTAAAAAAATAAGCAACTGGAAAGCAGCAGGACCTGATGGTGTACAAGGATTTCGGATAAAAAGTTCAGTAGTTGCCATAAATTGATCGCAGCGCAATTTAATGCATCGATCAATAGAGAATAAGAAATCCCGGGCTGGTCGACAAAAGGACGAACGGTGTTGTGCCTGAAGGATGCATCAAAGGGAAATGCTGCTGACAGTTACAGACCAATTTCCTGCCTTCCATTAATGTGGAAGTTACTGTCAGGAGGAATTGCAGAAGAACTGTATAAATTTCTTGACGAGAACGATATATCACTGCCCGAACAAAAAGACTGTAGAAAGAGATGCAGAGGTACCAAAGATCAACTATTCATTGACAAAATGGCAATGCAAGATTGTAAACGAAGGAGAACAAATGTGGGAATGACCTGGATTGGCTATCGCAAAGCTTATGATATGGTTCCACATTCTTGGATCATCGAGTGATTAGATCTGCTTGGAATTGCAAGGAATGTAACATGATTCATGAAGAGAAGTATGGCGGGATGTAAACTGAACTGACATCTTACGGAAAAAAAACCTGGGCACCCTGGGTATCAGAAGATGGATTTTCCAGGGGGATAGCCTATCTCCGTTGCTTTTTGTTCTCTGCATGATACCCCTGACCTTGGTACTTACGAAAAGGAACCTGGGGTACCAACTAAAGGAAAGATCCCAAACAATCAACGGCTCTCCTCTTCGTGGATGATTTGAAACTGTATGACGAAGATGAGACACAAGTATCTATGCTAATGCGTGTATGTGTGTAAGTGTGTGTGTGTGTGTGTGCATGTATTCTTTTATTCTTTTATTTGTTTCAGTCATTTGATTGCTGGAGCACCACCTTTAGTCAAACAAATCGACCCCATGATTTATTCTTGTAAGCCTAGTAATTATTCTATCGGTCTGTTTTGCCGAACCGCTAAGTTCCGGGGACGTAAACACACCAACATCGGTTGTTAAGCGATGCTGGGGGGGGGGGGGGGACAAGCACAGACACAGACACACACACACACACACACACACATATATATATGTATATATACGACGGGCTTCTTTCAGTTTCCGTCTGCCAAATCCACTCACAAGGCTTTGGTCGGCCCGAGGCTATAATAGAAGACACTTGCCCAAGATGCCATGTGGTTGGTAAACAAGCTACTTACCTACACCAACATCGGTGTCAAGTCATGATGTCAAGTCATCGGTGTCAAGACAAACAGGCAAGCAGGCGCGTGCGCACGCACTCACACTCATGTATATATATATATATATATATATATATATATATATATATATATATATATATATATGACGGGAGTTTTTCAGTTGCCGTCTACCAAATCCACTCAGAGGGCTTTGGTTGACCCGGGACTATAGCAGAAGACACTTGCCCAAGGTTCCACGCAGCGGGACTGAACCCAGAACCTAGCTTCTTACCACACACCCACTCCTGCGTGGAACCTTGTACGAGTGTCTTCTACTAGGACGGCGAGCTGGCAGAATCGTTAGCACGCCGGCGAAATGCCTAGCGGTATTTCGTCTGCCGTTACGTTCTGAGTTCAAATTCCGTCGAGCTTGACTTTGCCTTTCATCCTTTCGGGGTCGATTAAATAAGTACTAGTTACGCACTGGGGTCGATGTAATCGACTTTAAACACTTTGTCCTTGTTTGTCCATTCTATCTTTAGCCCCCTGTGGCAATAAAGAAATATATATATATATATATATATATATATATATATATATATATATATATATATATATATATACTCTTTTACTTGTTTCAGCCATTTGACTGTGGCCATGCTGGAGCACCACCTTTAGTCGAGCAAATCGACCCCAGGACTTATTCTTTGGAAGTGTAGTACTTATTCTATCGGTCTCTTTTGCCGAACCGCTAAGTTACGGGGACATAAACGCACCAGCATCGGTTGTCAAGTTTTGACAACCGATGCTGGTGGGGACAAACACAGACACGCAAACATATACACACACATACATATGCATATATACGACGGGCTACTTACAGTTTCCGTCTACCAAATCCACTCACAAGGCTTTGGTCGGCCCGAGGTTATAGTAGATGACACTTGCCCAAGGTGCCACGCAGTGGGACTGAACCCGGAACTATGTGGTTGGTAAGCAAGCTAAAACATAAATCCGAAAGAAGAAACACTCTCTAAGATATAGAGTAGTATATATTAAAATTGGGGAATCCCGGTTTATGAGATTACCTTAGTTTTCCCGTCCAAAAGGAGTTTAGCTTCATGGCGTATCGTCAGATCCTAGAACCAGTTGGCCCAAGACCTCGTAAGAATATGGAGCAGGAAATCCCTCACTACTCAAAAGTAACCACAGGGATTATCACCCTTGGCTATTCGCTATCGACTTCTGGCTATGCAGCCATCTTGTGAGCTCCAAACGTCTAGCAGGAATCCCCTGAAATGTAAACACAACCCGAAAATATCCATTCTGGAGTTAAGGATGTTCCCTGGTTCGAAGGAGATCTTTAGGATTCTCGCCCGTTCCGCTATGCATAATTTGCATCGTTTTGTTCCGTTGATGTAGGGGCCTGGGTTCTCGTGAATTTTCCATGAAATCGTGTATGGAATCCCATCGTTCCTCAGTTGCCATACATGGCTAGCTAATGCTGTTGCGTATCTCCTTTCTGGAACTCTGAAGGACCTGTAGTTGGAGTGACATTGCTTGAATTAGTTTCTGGAACATCCGATGTATTTCCGTGCGCGGGTGTTGTCAGCACTACGTCTGTATCTGGTGATGTCGCTGCTGTTACTGCCGCCGTCATCGTTGTTGTTGAAGCTGGGATTGCTTGTGCTGGCGTCGCTGGAGTTGGTGGTGAGGCATTTTCTCCATATTCTTAAGAGGCCTTGGGCCAACAGGTTCTGGGATCTGACGATATGTTATAAAGCTAAACCCTTTATGGACAGGAAACCTAAGGTAATCCCATAAACCGGCCTTCCCCAATTTATATATATATATATATATATATATGCGTACACACAGAGAAATGTGTGTGCGTGTTTGTGTGTTTGTGTGTGTGTGTGTGTGTGTGTGTGTGTGTGTGTGTGCGTGTGCGTGCGTGCGTGCGTGCGTTTTATTCAGTCTCTGGTAAACCTAACAGAGCACGCCTATGATCTAAAGTATTGTGGCTATGATCCCCGTATGAATAAGGAGCAATCGATGATCTAACAAAATTAATCTCGAACACTTCCAGTATAAGTCATTTATACATTTTATTTATACAGTTGTAACAAGTCTCGAGTGACACAGTAATGGCGTCTACCTTGTTACCTTTCAATTATAGCATATGTGATCGTTGTGAAATACACTTTACTAAATGGTAGCTAATAAAATCTTCGATGCCCTCTTATTCTAACTCTCTTTATGTATAAAAATATTACTAGCTAGTGAAATCACTGTCTGCTACCTTTGTCTATTCCTTAAATTTGAAAAGCAACTAGTCAAATACTTGGTACCCTTTTTATTCGTTTATATTTAAACAGTAATAGTTATAGGTGCAGGTGTGGTTGTCAGGTAAGAAGTTTCCTTCCCAACCACATAGTTCCAGGTTCAGTCTCACTGCATGGGACTTCGGGCAAGTATCTTCTATAGCCTTGAGTCGATCAATGGCTTGTGAGTGGATTTGGTAGAGGGAAATCGAAAGAAGCTCGTCACATACAATCGCAGGCGTAGCTGTGTGGTAAGATGCTTGCTTTCCAACCACAAGGCTCCGGGTTCAGTCCCACTGCGTGAAACCTTGGGCAAGTGTCTTCTACTATAGCCTCAGGCCGATCAAAGCTTTGTGAGTGGATTTGGTAGATGGAAACTGAAAGAAGTCTGTTGTATATGTGCATATATATGTATATACCAGCGTGTCTGTGTATGCCTTTCTGTCTGTATTTGTCCCCCGATCACCGTTTGACAACCGGTGTTGTTATGTTCCCTCAAAGGGAACGATAGAATAAATACTAGGCCTTAAAAAATATATCTTGGAGTCGATTTGTTCAACTACACTTCTTCAAGGCGGTGCTCCAGCATGGCTACAGTCAAATGACTGAAGCAAGCAGGAATAAAAGAATATATATGCGTATGTGTGTGTGTGAGAGTGAGTGAGAGAGAGAGAGAGAGAGAGAGAGAGAGAGAGAGAGAGAGAGAGAGAGAGAGAGAGAGAGAGAGAGAGAGAGTCTGTGTGTATACATCTATGTGAGTGTGTATCTGTCCTCCGCTTCATAATCGGTATTGCTGTGTTTACGTCTACGTAACGTAGCGGCTTGGCAAAAAAGACCGATGGAATAAGTATCAGACTTTAAAAATACACCAAGTCGTTCGACCAAAGTTCTCCAAGGCGTTGCTCCAGCATGGCTGCACCCCTTTCATCTGAATGGCAGCTTAAAAAATTCTTAGTGCCATCTTTATAATTAAACAGTGGTATCTAATGCAATTATCATGTTTATGCTAACTTATATATGTGCAGTATTTGCTAGTGAAAATCATTGCATGATTGTTGGCACTCCGTCGCTTACGACGTCGAGAGTTCCAGTTGATCCGATCAGCGGAACAGCTTGCTCGGGAAATTAACGTGCAAGTGGCTGAGCACTCCACAGTCACATGTACCCTTAACGTAGTTCTCGGGGATATTCAGCGTGACACAGTGTGACAAGGCTGACCCTTTGAATTACAGGCACAACAGAAACAGGAAGTAAGAGTGAGAGAAAGTTGTGGTGAAAGAGTACAGCAGGGTTCGCCACCATCCCCTGCCGGAGCCTCGTGGAGCTTCAGGTGTTTTCGCTCAATAAACACTCATAACGACCGGTCTGGGAATCAAAACCGTGATCCTATGACCGCGAGTCCGCTGCCCTAACCACTGGACCATTGCGCCTCCCATTGTATGATACCTTTACCTATTCCTTTAAAGTCTAAAAGGTAGGTAATGAAATTTTTGCTACATCTTAATTCACCCTTCTATATATCAACAGTAGTTGTTAGTGAAATACTTCTGCTTTAATTTAATGTAAATTCATACAAGATAATCATGCTCGATGCCTTTTTGTGGGGCTCAGATTCCCGGACACATAGATACTTTTTTTTTAATAACTGCTCACCTCTATCCCAAGATCAATTATTAGGTTGAATAATAAGATGAAAATCGATGTATGTTCTTGAGTCGAGTGTTTTTGTGGTTACTCGCAGAAACTTTCATTATTTTCTTTTACAAACACTGGTGGCAATAATAGAACAATTAGCAAATAATATTAAACCAATGGGTTTTTTGTGATGTTACATTATTACCTCCCTAGCTTATCAGAACCTGTTGTTTGCTAACAGTAAGATAGTGTTTATCTTAAACCATCGTTACACGTGCACTGAAAAATCTTCCAGCTGGAATCATTTAAACTTCTCAGTTTGAAAAACAGATCCCTTTGATAAACAAAAAAAAAAAAAAAAGAAATAAAATAGAATAAAACAAAAAGGAAATATTAATTCGGTAGTTTTCTTTTTATCCTGTTTACTGATAAAGAAATCAATCCTCACAGAAAATAAAACTTTATCCTTGTGTGTGCGCGCGTGTGTGTGTGTGCATGTGTGTGTATGCGTGTGTGTTTGTGTGTGTGTGCGCGCGCGTTTGTGTTCGTATGCGTGTAGTATGTATATATATGTGTGTGTGTATATAAATATTTATATAAACACACACACATTATATATATATATATATATATATATATATATATATATATATATATATATATATATATATATATAAGCACACGCATACATTATATACATATACATATATATATATATATACGTTTCTATTTGTTGCACTTCTAAGTTATTGAATATCCTTATTCATCAAATGACCACCTGCTAATATTATTCATATCTTACTCCACTGTGGGTCGAGTAAGTTCAAGTAGTCAAACATTTGAATGAAACAGGAATCAAAAATATCATCGTCGTCGTCGTCGTCGTCGTCGTCATCATCATTGTCATCATCATTATCATCGTCTTCGTTGTCATCATCAACAACATCGTAATCATCATCATGATCATCGCTGCGTCATCTTTGTCGTCGTCAACGTCGTCCTTCTCGTCTTCATAATCATCGTAATCATCATCATTATCATCATCGTCGTCGTCATCGTCGTATTGGCAGAACCGTTAAAGCGTTACATAAAATTAGACAAAATACCTCTTGCAGCATTTAGTTAGTCGCTTTTTCAAATCCCGCAATAATCAACTTTGCCTTTCATCGCTCCGGGGTTGATTAAATAGAGTACCAGTTGAAGCCAGGTCAATTTAATTGATTACTTATGTTACACATTATACTAATTATTACTTCATTATCATCTGGAAGAATCGTCAAAGAGTCGGACAAAATCAATTACGGTTTCCGTTCCTGGTCTTTACAGTTCAAATTCAAACCGAAGTCAACTTTGCCTTTCTTCCTTCCAACGTCGATCAAATACAGCACATGCAAGGTACTGAAATCGATGGTATTGACTTAACCCCACTCTTGAAGAGTGCTGTACCTAAATTAGAAACCTTTAGAGGCGGCGAGCCAGTAGAACCGTTAGCACGCCGGACAAAATGCTGTAAAGCATTTTGCAGCATTTTGTCCACCTTTATATTCGGAGCTTAAATTTACTTTACCTTTTATCCTTTCGTGGTCGATAAATCAAGTACCAGTTGAGTACTTGGGTCGATGTAACCGACTGTTCTCCTCCCCACGAAATCCAGGCCTTGTGCCGATAGTAGAATGGATTATTATCATTATTATGGCGTCTTTTGTATTCGCGTTGTGCCAATTTCGGGCATTCGCAAACGATGTGCCATACCGTTTCACCCCTCTTACCACACATTCTGCATTTGTCGCTACCGGTAGTGTTGTCTATTCTGCACTTCATATAGTTGGTCCTTAACGCTTGTTCCTGAGCTGTGCATATGAGTGCTTCTGTCTCTATCTTCAGGTCACTCTTCTTCATCGATAGCCACCGGTCGTCTGTATCTGTCTTGGCGTTCACATTTCTTGCAAACTAACAGTACATTTTATTTTCCTTCAAACTAACAGTACATTTTATTTTCCTTCAAACTAACAGTACATTTTATTTTCCTTCAAACTAACAGTACATTTTATTTTCCTTCAAACTAACAGTACATTTTATTTTCCTGCAAACTAACAGTACATTTTATTTTCCTTCAAACTAACAGTACATTTTATTTTCCTGCAAACTAACAGTACATTTTATTTTCCTGCAAACTAACAGTACATTTTATTTTCCTGCAAACTAACAGTACATTTTATTTTCGTTCATTTCTTTAGTTTCTTTAGTTTTTCTTTAGTTACACAATTTTCAGTGTTGATGACGCCAGCCTTCTTCGTGTGTTTCAACAGTGGCTCCATGGCATTTTTGTATACCACCCTAGGTTATTTTCCTCTGCTTCGATACAGTATTGGCATTTAGTGAAAACTCTCTCACCCTTTTTTCTGGACAAGTACAGCCTATCCGCATCACGCTTAGGGTGGAAGGCTCCGTGTACTATCAACAGTTTTCCGGTCTTGATATCTATTTTCTTAATTTCTCTCTTTTGCCATTTTATAATTCCCGCTCCATACCGAAGTGATGCTATCGCCCACGTATTAACTGTTTGGATTTTATTCCATGCAGTCAATTTTGAGCGCAACACCAACCTCAGTCTTCGAAAATACTCCATCCTCACTTACTCTTTTATTTCCTTTTCCATTATCTCGTTGAACAATAGTATACCAAGGTATTTGTATCTTTTCGTTTCAGTTTGTTTAATCAAGTCTCTGTTCGGTAATTCTATCCCTACTAGGAATTGTACCTTTTTTTTTTTTAGGTAGAATGCCTCTTTTTAGGTAGATTATTCCGCACTACTTGAGTCCAAATTCCATTCTAATCTGTACTAAAACAGTGGATCGTGTTCACCAAGGAACTCACTTGTGTCTCTGACTACTCGAATATGAAAACAACTTTTATTGCAGCAAAACAATTAAATGCACGATAAAAAAAAATAAATAAGGATGTAGGCACCTGCCAATATATACAAACTGTACAATTACAGCTCGAAACAAAAGAGGGACTTGTGAAAACGAAAGCCATCCCCATTAGAAGAGGAATATTCCAGGGAGACACGCTCTATCCACTCCTGTTCTGCCTGGCACTCACACCTTTAACAGAATTGCTAAATAGAACTGGATGCGGTTACAAATGCTACGGAAAAACAGTCAGCCACCTTCTATATATGGATGACTTAAAATTATATGCTAAAAACGACAAAGAGCTAGAAACACTACTACAGACAGTACACGGCTTTACCAAGGAAATAAATATGAAATTCGGATTAGAAAAATGTGCCAAAGCAACCCTGAAAAGAGGAAAATTAGTTAAAAGCAGCAATATAACACTAGATAAAGCCAATGAAATAAAAGAACTAGACGAAAGCCAACCATACAAGTATTTAGGAGTCAATGAACTAGATAGGATACAACATACACAAATGAAAGAGAAAATAAAGAAAGAGTACTATAGACGAATTAGATCAATACTAAAAACAGAGCTCAATGCTAAAAACAAGATAATGGGTATCAACACTTTAGCTGTCCCAGTTATAAGCTACAGCTACAACATCCTTAACTGGACACTAAACGAACTATGTAAAATAGACAGGAAAACAAGAAAAATAATGACAGGATATAGGATGCATCACCCAAAATCTGACATAGAAAGGCTATATATACAACGCACAGAAGGTGGCAGAGGTCTTGTACAGCTAGAAAACTATTATAAAATAACCACCATAGGACTGCAAAAATACCTACTCCAAAAGCAAGGGAAACTAATACAAATAGCCACAAAACACGAGCAAAACAAAAAGCTGTTTTCAGTATTTAAGGAAGCTGACAAATACAAACACGAAATCAATCTACCTAACAAATACGAAGAAGAAGAAGAAGAAGAAGAAGAAGAAGAAGAAGAAGAAGAAGAAGAAGAAGAAGAAGAAGAAGAAGAAGAAGAAGAAGAAGAAGAAGAAGAAGAAGAAGAAGAAGAAGAAGAAACAACAAAAGCTATAAAACAAATGAAATCCAAACTAAAACTAGAACAGCAACGAACCATGATAAAACGATGGCAAGAAAAGCCCCTACATGGTAAATACTGGGCTAAACTAAATGCGAAAGAAATAGACAGAGAAAAATCCCAGCAATGGCTGAGAAGCTCAGGACTCAAAGCAGAGACTGAAGGATTTTTAATTGCTGCACAAGACCAAAGCCTCCCCACCAGAAATTACCAAAAACACATAATGAAAAGAAATATAACAAGTAACTGTAGAATATGTGGAGATGGACAAGAAACAATAAATCATATTATCTATGGCTGCCCAGTCCTGGCTAAGAAGGAATATATTCACAGACACGACAGAGCTGGGACCTATATACACTGGAAGCTATGCCAACACTATGGAATAACAACAGAAAAAATATGGTATAAACACACGCCAGAAAAGGTCACAGAAAACGAGAAAGCAACCATACTCTGGGATATGCCAATACACACAGATAGAGAAATTAAGGCCAATAGACCAGATATAGTTGTCAAAGATCATGAAGAAAAAAAATGCTTTCTAATTGATGTATCAATACCAGCAGATGACAACGTTTCTCTAAAAGAAATGGAAAAACTTTCAAAATACAAAGACCTGGAAATAGAGATAACTCGAATGTGGAATCTAAAAACAGAAACAATTCCTATCATAGTAGGTGCCTTAGGTATAATAAAAAAATATTCAGACAAATACATAACAAAACACCAGGACTTACAAATATATATAACATACAGAAAATTGCACTACTGGGCACTGCACACATTCTACGCAAAACACTTTCAATACAGTAAACATGAGAGCACCACAGCAAACCACAGCACATACCCAAGGCGCACAGAGCTGCGCTCGGTAGTGAAGTGAAAGCACGTTATAAAAATAAAACTACTGAATAATAATAATAATAATAATCCTTTCTACTATAGACACAAGGCCTTATTATTATTATTATTATCATTATTTTATTATTATTATTATTATTATTATTATTATTATTATTATTATTATTATTATTATTATTATTATTATACAATATAGAAAAAAAATAGCTCTAATGAAAACAAGAGGTAAATGAATAGTTTTGAAATGAAACAGGTAAGACATGTAGG
Organism: Octopus bimaculoides; assembly: GCF_046866305.1. Classification (NCBI taxonomy): domain Eukaryota; kingdom Metazoa; phylum Mollusca; class Cephalopoda; order Octopoda; family Octopodidae; genus Octopus; species Octopus bimaculoides. The sequence continues at coordinate 75,880,590 of NC_142932.1, forward strand.
TTCTCCACCCTTGGTAACATGTCAGTTGTTGACAGGTGACGTTATCAATATATCTACAGCTGAGTAAAGAACGAGTGTGTAATATGAAGTGATTTTTCGTATAGACGTAAAACCAAAACAGAAGCTATACACTTTCACACACCCATGGTGTCACGCCCCATTAACCGCTGGTCAAATATCGTGGGCGTAAAATTATGTGTGTGTGTGTGTGTGCGTGCGTGCGTGTGTGTGTGTGTGTGTGTGTGCGTGTGTGTGTCCAAAATATATGGAGATTACAATTACATACAATTACATACATACACATGCATATATATATATATATATATATATATATATATGCGTGTGTATATATATATATATATATATATACATACATATATACACATACATACATGCATACATACATACACACACACATATACACACACGAATCCTAGATGCATTTATATATACATACATATGTATATATATATATATATATATATATATATATATATATATATATATATATATATATATATATATATATATATTATATATATTATATATAAAGGGCCTCAACTTTGTATTAATACCTCACGCTTCGAGGGACTAAATAAATCAAAAACTACCAAAAATAAGCAACATATTTACTGAAAGCGAGGGAATGCAGCTTTCAAAAGCGTGATGCATTAATACACAGTTGATGCCCTTTATATATAATTAATTATATTTATGAGGAAATGATGAATTTTTTCATTACGAAATTTTTCGTTATTTTTTCATTATGAGGATTTTTTCACGCTGACTACTTGATAAATTCTTATAAAGAATTTATCCTATATTATATTATAAATAATTAGAATATATTCAGTGCTGAATATTATTCTGTATAAACACATGTCACTGAGATGCAACCGGATAAATTCAAATCTCTTTCATGGATATATAATTGTGAACGAAAGTCATCGTGCTGTGATGGCTACATCGTGGTAGGTTTATTTTTATATATCTTGACCATACGTATACCGATGAACAAAAGAATACAGGTTACTTCACAGTTTTTTCTGTATTTGGTTGAGAAACCAGTGGTCTACCGTTGAGTTAAATGTTTTTAAGAGATAAATTTTGAAAGCTGCATTCCCTCGCTTTCAGTAAATATGTTGCTTATTTTTGGTAGTTTTTTTTACTTATTTAGTCCCTCGAAGCGTGAGGCATTAATACACAGTTGATGCCCTTTATATATAATTAATTATATTTATGCGGAAATGATGAATTTTTTCATTACGAAATTTTTCGTTATTTTTTCATTATGAGGTTTTTTCACGCTGACTACTTGATAAATTCTTATAAAGAATTTATCCTATATTATATCATATATATATATATATATATATATATATATATATATATATATATATATATATATATATATATATATATATATATATATATATATATATATATATATATATATACACATATATACATACATATGTATGTATGTATATATATATATATATATATATATATATATATATATATATATATATACATATCTTAGATGCATTTATACATACATACATACATACATACATACATACATACATACATACATACATATATATAAAACAAAGTAAACTTGCACGGTACCGCACGACTGAAAATATACCAGAAAGAGGATTTGAAAATGCAGAGATCTTTTAAAGACGTTTATTCACTTGACCGGTTTCACTTTTTTAAAAGAAGATTTTCAAAAGTAAAATGTCAGGCTTTGTGTAGCCTTTGTTGTGTTAAAAAAGGGTTAACTATGATAAGCATTTTTTAACAAAACAAAGGCTACACAAAGTCTTACATTTCACTTTTGAAAATCTTTTTTTTTTTAAAGTGAAACCAGTCAAGGTAATAAACGTCTTTAAAAGACTTCCGCATTCTCAAATCTTCTTTCCAATATATATATATATATATATATACACACAAATCCTAGATACATCCATACACACACACACACACACACACACACACACACACACACACACACACACACACACACACACACACACACACTCAGATAGATATATATACATCATTTTGCTTGGAGAAATGGAACTACAACTATGACATCTTTATAAATTTTTTTTTTTCTACATTCATTCTTCTATTTCCCTATATACTTCTTATTTGCTTCTTTTTCATAAATAACGCCTTATATTGAACTCTGATATTTCCGTCTATTTAACAATCTCACATCATGTTTGATGAAGGGATATCCCTAATATCCCAGAAACAGCTGTAAGACTAACTTTCTCTTTATAAATGTCCTGAAAATTCCACACAACCTTGGCTTTGTTGTCTCATTTTATTTAACACACACACACACACACACACACACACACACACACACACACACACACACACACACACACACACACACAAGTTGCCGGTTTCTTCTTTTCGCTGAAAGTGTGAAATAGTCAAAAAAATTCAGGGCTCACATGATGAAAACAGTAGAGGAGTAGGGGGTTGAAACTGGACGTGGTTTGTCCTGATGATATCTTTAGCCACTGGATCCTATATAGGAGCTGTTGAGGTAGCAAACCACGAAACGTGGTTGGAATTCCTCCTAATCACAACAGGTCACTTTTAGGTCACTTGAGCATTTAAGAAGACTCCACCAACAGCCTACTACTGTCATACCACTCCCGTATTTTTCTTATTATTTCTCTTCTCTTCTTCTTCTTCTTCTTCTTCTTCTTCTTCTTCTTATTATTATTATTATTATTATTATTATTATTATTATTATTGTTATTATTATTTTTCTTCTTCTTCTTCGCCATCTCCTTCCTCGACTACTGCTGCTTAAACAATCAAAATCCAAAACCCACATCCCTCATATTAAATATTTCTTCAGATCTGCTACTACCTACCTACCGAGCCTTCACAAAAGTAAAAGAGAGACAGACAGACAAAAAAAAAGGAAAATGTTACCGCGTATTTGAAAACTATGGAAATATTTTTTTAAAGTATTTCATGTAATTTTTTCAAAATTTAATTGTTTATCATACTTTACTCTAAGTTGAAAAAGTCGCAAAGACTGAAACCGGTACTAAAATGTTCTTGATAATAAAATTATTTTAACATTTTCTACCTTGTCGTATTTTCCTCATACATATCAACTTGTGTGTTATTTTTCAACCTTCTACACACACACATTATATATATATATATATATATATATATATATATATATATATATATATATATATATATATATATATATATATATATACATACATATATATATATATATACATACAAATACACACATACACATATATACACACACACATATATACACGTACACATACACATGCACATATGTGTGTAAATATACACACACATATACGTATATACATATCTATATATATGATTAAGAAATTGGTGAGATTTAATGGATATAAATAAATTTATTTATTTATTAACATTGCCTGCAATTGTTTCAATTTACACTCAATGCAAATTGCAAACATAGAATAAAATAAGTTTGCATTTTGGAGATTTAGAACAAAATATCATGAAGGCGAAAGAACATTAAGGAAACTACATGTTGATCGGTTGAGATACTCCTACAGATTAAGTAGATGAAAATATGTTTAGTTATTTGTGTGTGTGTTAATTTTATTTCAATATAATAATGATAAAATAAAGTATATAAAATATAAAAATAAAAATAAGTAAAAGTGAATAATGAATATTAATAAAAATAAAGATAATAAAAATACTCAAACAAAGGTAAGGTATACAGACAAAAATAAAATTATAAAAATAACAGAAGAGCAAGCAGCAGTGAGGAGAGAGTATCTAAGAATGATAACATCGCAACGGTGATAAAATGAAACAGAAGAGGAAGCAGCGCAAAGGAGAGAAATTGAAAGAAGGGGAGACCATCGAGGAGAAGAATAGAAGAATTAACTAATATTGAAACGGACCATCCCAAAACAAGGTGAACTCATTGGGTTTTCGCTAGAAACGTGGTGCTGAAGCAATTACTGAGATAAAGGTTGTAATGTCTTCATTTTAATTTTATTTTCCGCATCATTTTCTGACGGCACGGGTACACCAGTACTTAATGTATACATACCTATACATACATATATATACACACACGCACACACACACATGTATGCATGCACCAATACACACATACATGTACACACACACACACACACACACACACACACACACACACAAACACACACATATATATATATATATATATATATATATATATATATATATATATATATATATATATTAGGCGATATGCTAACCTCGTGATGAGATGGTTGCATCCAAGGAAATACTAGTTCAATACCTAGTATATTTAACTCTCTTTGTTGTTTGGCTAGTTGTAAATGCGGAGGCGCAATGGCCCAGCGGTTAAGGCAGTGGACTCACGGTCGTAGGATCGTGGTTTCGATTCCCAGCCCGGGCGTTGTGAGTGTTTATTGAGCAAAAACGCCTAAAGCTCCACGAGGCTCCGGCAGGGCGTGGTGGTGAACTCTGCTGCATTCTTTCACCACAGCTTTCTCTCACTTTTTCTTCCTGTTTCTGTTGTACCTGTATTTCAAAGGGTCAGCCTTGTCACAATCTGTGTCACGCTGAATCTCCCCGAAAACAACGTTAATGGTACACATGTCTGTGGAGCGCTCAGCCACTTGAACATTAATTTCATGAGCAGGCTGTTGTGTTGATCGATCGGATCAACTGGAACCCTCGTCGTCGTAACCGACGGAGTGCCACGAGTTGTAAATATGCTTGGGTTAAGAACTTTTTTAAGTTGGACATTTAGCGTCTGCTATAAATTATTTTTGAATCTGTAATTAATTCGTTCATTCTTGATGATTGTTGAAGAATTGGTAGGTACCTTTTTGCAGTGTTGATGATGTCGTGATTTCTTGGGTTGTGGGAGATGACAAAAGGAATGCTTATGAGTTCATTTCTATTTTTGCGTATTTGTTTTCCTCTGAGGTCTGTAGTTGGGATGTTTTTACTTTGGTGATTGCTGTTTCAATTAATCTAGTAGGGATAATGTTATTCTTTTTGAAATATTTTTAATTCTTGTAGTCTTTTATCCCTTAATTCTACATCTGTTACTCTAGTGCAAATTCGTATGTTTCTTTTGGTATGTGAGGGATGAGAGGAATAAAAGTTCAAATGTTGGTGTGTGTCTGTAGGTTTGTGGAAGAGATCCGTTTTTATGGTGCTATCTTCTTTAATTAGAAGTATGTCTGAAAATAGTAAGTCCTTTGTGTGTTTTTCCATCGTGAATTTTACTGAGGTATGTAAATTATTTAAAAGTCTTCTTGGTTTTTGATCCAGAATATAAAGCTGTCATTCAAATACCGTTTCCAATTGTTTTTTTTTATATAAATAGAGAATTGTTCGTTAAATGTTTCTGTTAGTTAGAATAGAGTTTGACTTGTGTATGTGCGCGCGCGCGCGCGTGTGTGTGTCTGTAGGGTTCAGGCCAAAGTCAATGATACTTTATGCCTCCTTTTTTCAGGAACAGTTTGATATTGGTGAACTGTAAACGGTGTTGGAAAGCATGACGATTAACGGTGTAATGGAGAAAAAGTTAGATGACATGGAAGAATGGAAGCCCTCTGAATATTGGAAAATAGATACCTGTATCATAATGATTCGCCCCGGGTGTCATAATATTGACATCATGACTGCTTCTCAATGCTCTCTGAACACTGTAAAGGCTGTAAGACGTGACATGGACAGCTGCAAAGGAGATTGCGATGCCGTGGACAGAAAGAAGAGAGACAGCAGGTGTTTGAACTGCGTCTATACGACGGCATTCTTCCCACATCTTTGAACAGGGCCATAGGCTCAATTCAGATGGCTGTGTGAAGCTACTGGAGACTGTGGTTAATCTTTGGCTAGAGAGGTTTGTTACTGGAAGGCTTCCAGTCCTTCATGTCCGCTAACTTTTTCTCAACTGTAGCCGTTGACTGTTCACAAATACATCAAATTGTTCCTGAAAAGAAGAGACAAAATATTTTCCAATTTAGCCCAGACACTGTCTATATTCATACACATACAAGTGTGTGTATATGTACGATGCATACATACATACATACATACATACATACATGCGTAGGAAAAGCAGTAAAATGTGACAACCGATGCAGACTTTATGGAGTTAACGCTGAAAATATCACCATCACCCACATCAAAAGAAGTTGTCCGAAAATGTCATCACGGTGTTATCTACCGATGAGACATGATGTTGTTGCTCGGACAATCTATAATGAAATCCGTCGGAAGGATAACCCCGAGGACAAATAAATAAGAACCCACAGTATGATAGAAGCCATAGCCACTCATAATAGAAAGCAGTACTGGTGGAATGTCCCAGTGAAAACCTCAATAAAATGTTAGCACAACAGACCTGATATAATGATTTTGGATAGAAAAAAGAAAATGTGTACAGTTGTAGAAATTAGCTGCCTAGCGGACGTTAACATAAAGCTGAAGATCAGTGAAAAAGAGAATATCTACGCTGAACTATTGAGAAATCTGCAGTTACTATATCCAGATTACAAGTTCAGGTTTATACCTGTAATCATTGGGGCACTGAGATATGTAACACACTATCTAAATGCCAATCTTGAGAAATTAGGCATCTCAAAACCAGAAAGGAGAAAGCTAATTCGAAGATTACAGATCCAATCCATCACTGGAACCGTAAAAATCTGTAAAACTTTCCAGAGGTTTATCATTTAAATATACATGAGCATGTCTAGATATGCAACTATATGCATGAGAATACATACATAAAACAAAAGATACAAATCTACACAATTACATACGTACAAGCAAAAATACCTTGTTGTTGATGTTTAAATTCCAATGAAGGAGCCTTGGATCTAGGTTAGAAACCGGCTCTTTGTCTATTGGTCAGAAATATTGAAATAAAACTGAACAATGACATACATAAATACAAACATACATATATACACACACACATACACACACACACACACACACACACACACATATATATATATATATATATATATATATATATATATATATATATATATATATGCACAAGTATATACATGTGTGTGTGTATGTGTGTGTGTTTGTGTGTGTGTGGATATATGTACTTGTGTATTTATGAATATTTGCTTTGCAGTTACAGACAAGAGAGAATTGTAAAAACTAAACGCACCCCCATTAGAGGAGGAATATTCCAAGGAAATTCCCTCTCTCCACTGTTTTTTTCTTGTCTAGTGTCAATGTCTTTGACTGACAAGTTAAAGAGAATTGGATATGGATACAACTGCTATAGAAAAACAATGAACCATCTTTTGTATATGGATGATCTCAAATTGTATTCTGTAAACGACAAACAACTTAAAACATTACGCCAGACGCTACACTGATTTCCCGAAGAAATCGATATTGTATTCGGCTTCGAAAAATTCGCCAAAGCAACCTTGAAGAGAAGAAAATTCATAAAGACTCCTAATATAATCCTAGATAAGGACACCATGATAAGAGACCTAAATCAAATCCAGACATACAAATACGATGATTTAGACAGGATACGAAATACACAAATGAAAGGGAAAGATTAGGAAAGAATATTATAGACGCATTACATTAATACTTGAAACAGAGCTAAATGCAAATAAGATAAGAGACAACAAAACTGTAGTGGTCTCATAATTTACAGTTTTAATTTTGGCTATTGGACGTTAAACAAGACAGGAAAAGAGGCAGTGACTGCATTTAGAATACGCCATCCAAAATCTGGCACTGAAAGACTATATTTATAACGTATACAATGCAGTAGGAATCTAATACAACTACATAGCTGTCACAAAATATCCACAGTAAAACTACAAAACTCTGTAGATCAGAATCATGAAAAATTAAAGCAAATAGCTACTAAATATGAACAAAGCAAAAGACAGTTTCTGGTCAAGAAATCCAACAAATACAAAACAGTTACTACAATCACAAATAACTATGAAGAAAATGGAGAAGCAACAACAGATATCGTAATATATAAAAGAAAATTGGGACCACAGAATGCCATAAGGAAAGCCCTTAAATATCCAGTTCCGGGAAAAGCTGAACAGAAATCCCAACCATAGCGGAGGAGAGTAGGAACAAAAGTAGAGGTTTCTTGATTGAGGCACAAGGCCTCACCAAAAGCGTATGCTGAAGTATAACAATTAATTGAAACATAGGTACATAATATGCGAAGATAAGAAACAATTAACTAATTACCCTTACCTGTCCAGTTTTGACTTATCCAAGAAAGAACGCATCCACAGATACGACAGAGTTGGGACAACATACACTAGAAGCTGTAACAGAAAAGTGATGGTACGGGAAAAGAAGTGTTTTACGCAAGAACACTTCCCGGTCCAAGAATCGAAACTGCAATCTTTCGATCGTGTGACACCCTGACCACTAAGCTACGCATTCACCTTCCCTTTACAAGCTGCTTGCAATTCAGAATGAAGAAAGTTGAAAGACAGGCTGCCCTCGCTGCAGTGAACAAATCACGACTTCACTAAGGTTAACTTCATTTATCAACTAATTAATCTGTTTAATTTGATAGACCACAATTCTCAAAATTTACTTAATTTCAATTAACAGATTTCAAAATTCTAAAAATAACATACACTTTATAACTAAGATATTATTATCACTAATTTTCACTGAACGTGTTTTAATTTTAAAAAAAAAGGATAAATACCCTCCTTCGGTCATGAATGACCAAGGAATGCACCTGGAAAGTCCCCCTCCAAGGATCAAGTCCAGGCAATGTTGCTTATGGAAGACAAGAAGTCTCCCATGCATACTAGCCTCCCCTTTCCACGCTACCAATGTTATCCAAGGGAAAGGTAAAGGCCGATACACCAGTGACGTCGCAACTAATTTCTACAGCTGAGTGACCTGGAGCAACGTGAAATAAAGTGTCTTGCTTAAGAACACAACATAGAGCCCGGTCCGAGAACGAAATCACTACCTCATGATTGTGAGCCTGACACTCTAACCACTGAGCCATGCGAACACATTACATACTAATTTCAATCTGTTCTCTTTCTAACAGCAGTAAATGTTTGAAACTCACTTTATTCTCGCTGCATGAAAATTGCAGCAATTTAATATGCATAGCACAATAAATTCATTCTCCTGATCAAATCTAGCATAACCTACTTCTATACTGAATTCACACATTAGCTATATTACATATTACTGTAGCTATTTTTGAATTGAATAGATTCATGGAAGAGACAGGAAAGAAATATTGGTTGTAACTGCTTAGATGCATTGCAGAACTTTGAATGTATGCGCGTGTGTGTGGATGTGTGTTTGTAAATGTGACTCAGAATGAGGTTTAGGTTTTGTTATGCAATGGTGCACACAAGCAGACGAATGACACTTATTTTCAAAATAGCTCGAGGAGTTATTAACCACTTTTGTATATAGCTATTATTGTTTTGGGGTCGCTGCGGTCAGTTTTACGTGAGATGTTTCTTATACAATGGTGCTTCGGCAAGTCATTTCAGGTGAATGACATCCATTCGCAAGATTGGTTAATGAGTTGTTTTCGTTATTATGGTATAGCTGCAATATATATATATATATATTTACTTGAGAAGATTAGTGTTTCGATCTGTAACTGGATACATATGACCAACTCATTGCCACTGAGGACTGTGAATATACAAGACGTCAATTCGATTCGAGCTTTAGTGTTCAAAGACTAGTGCTGGAACGACATTCTTGCAATGGTCTTCATCTTCCATTTTGTGCTGTTTGTTGAATATGTTTTTGATATTAGAACTGGCGTTAAGGCAGCAGAATCGTTTCTACTATCTGGGTAAAATGCTTCCGAACCACACAGTTCCGGGTTCAGTCCCACTGCGTGGCGCATGGCACAAGTATCGCCTACAATATCCCCCGACCGAGTTAGACTGATAGGCAGAAAATCAAAGCCCATTGTGTTCGTGTGTATATGTATGTATATACATATGTGTGAATATGGATCACAAAAGTTTGATTCAAGTTCGTTGGTATACTTGAGTTTCAAGCGTAATGCTAGTCTTCAGCCATTTTGAATTTGAATAACAGAGGTTGATTGTTATTACCATAAGATGGGCTGCGATTGGTCAAGCAATGTCATGCGGTGTCGTGGTTTGATGTTGGTATATCGGTAACAGTTAGGTGGAAAATACCGCATGGTGAACAGGAAATCGACCGAGTGGTGGACAAGAAATTGACCGCGTAGTGATCAGGAAATTGGTCAGGTTGTTAGCGGGGAAGTTGGAAAGGGTGGTATGTGCAAATATATAGTATATATGGGCGTGTAGACATGCTCATATGGTATTGCGTGTATGTCTGTATTGATGCGAGTGTATACATCTGTACATGGGCTGCACGCGTACTCCCCCACACACGCAAATATATGAACGAACATGCACGTGCGCGCACATACACATATCCACGCACATGCACACACACATGCGTATTCATTCATATTTACATATGTATATACGCATGCATGCATGTACTCATGCGTACCAGTGTGCGCGCAGACACACATGCGCGCGCATGAGCGTACTCGCGCACACGCATACATGAGTATACACGCGCATGACAAGTGTTGGGAATTGGGAAGTATTGGGAACTGGTAAGCGTTGGGGATTGGTAACTGGCGATTCTGCTTATGGGGTTCGCTGGTGACGGTTACCTTGGTGGAGGCGGTGCAGCGTAGCAGCTGGTAATAAGGTGGTATATCCGGTTTGTCGGTAGTCAGAGGCCTGAGATTTTCCAGAAGGGCATATCTCTGGTGACAGCAAGATAAATTGTATTTCTTGTTGATGGATACTGTGCAGCTTTTCGCGGTGGCAGAGCTGGAAGCTGGAGGTGCCGGGTGAATATGGTGGTGCTCTGTCGACAACAGTCCACTTGTTGCTTGGTATTTCGTCTAAGAGATCACGGAGTCTCAACAGAAAACAAGACAGGGAAGTAGAATTCCCTTAACCCTTGGATTTGAATGAGTGCATATACTGGGGGTATCTTCCCTTGAAGTCATTAGCTGTCATACCCATATACTGCCTAGTAATGCTATCGGATGGTGTAAGGGTAGCTCTGAATACTACGGCCCTTGAGAGGCAGAATCCTTCTAGTGGGCACACGGTGGGGATTCGGAAGCTGCAGGTTGGGGTTGAGGATGGTGCGGGTGCATTTTAGATGCGATGTTTCTAAACAGGAGTATCTCACCTTGACATTATGGGTGTTGAAGAGTTGGTAATATTTGAGGCCCCTGGGGAAGTATTTTTTAATTAATAGCAGGGAGCCCCTAGCTACGTTGGTGGCAACGTCTTGATTGAAAGGGTGTTATACCATATAATTTTCGTTCTCCTAATCCTTTTGGGATGCGGAGAGAGTGTTTGGGGGTTGTCCACATGCGTGAGCCTCTCATTAAACCCGTTCCTAGGCAAAGCATAGTTGTAGTGGGGGAAGGGACGACGGCCCAGTTAAAGATCTCTCTAGTGGCCGAGAGAATAGATAGTCGTTTACTAATGCCTGAAACCAGGTTTCTAATTATAGCGGAGGTGGGGTTCAGCTCTTGTGGATGTATACTGTTTCCTCGTTAAGCTTTCTGAATGGGTAATACTGTCCGTATTTAGGTCTAAGGTTACGTCCAAGAAATCGACAGTAGTCAGGTTGGTGGTAACCGATAGACGGATATACCAACATCAAACCACAACACCGCATAACCTTCCTCGACTAATCACAGCCCACCTTACGGTAATAAAAATCAACTACTACCATTCAAATTCGAAATGGCTGAAGACTAGCATCACGCTTGAAACTCAACAGTACCAACGAATTTGAATCGAAATGTTTTGATCCGTACATGAAACTCCCGTTAAATTTGTTGAGTGCACTTCTTCCACACACTCAAGACTTCTTACAAGTGCCACCAACAAAACATAACAAGAAAACCCGTAATTCCACATACAATGGCATAAACACAGAAACAAAGGAGCTAGTCTTAATATAGAGGATCGTGTGGACTGCCTTGTCACGCCCCCCAAGCCATATTACACTTAAGGTCCATAAGCCCAAATTCCACTCCAATCCCAAATGCAGGCTGATCAGTGAGATAGGTATCATCAGCAAACGCATTCTCGACATCAACTCCGATATCAGAAGGGCTACAGGATTGACTCAAAGGAACTCCAGCACTGCCGTGATCGACTGGTTCCGCGTTATCGAGAATAAATCAGCCTGAAGATTCACCCAGTTCGAGATAGGGAAGTAGAGTTCACTTTGTCCCTGGATCTGAACGAGTGCATATGCACTCGTTCAGATCCAGGGACAAAGTGAACTCTACTTCCCTATCTCGTTTTCTGTGGAGACTCTGTGATCTCTTAGACGAAACACACAGTAACAAGTGAACTACTGTCGATAGAGCACCACCATATTCACCCGGCGCCCCCAGCTCGCGAAAAACTGCATATCCTCTAACAACCCACAGTATTCATCAACATGAAATGCAATTTATCTTGCTGTCACCAGTGATATGCCCTTCTGGAAAATCTCAGGCCTCTGACTACCGACAAACCGGATATACCACCTTATTACCAGCTGCTACGCTGCACCGCCTCCACCAAGGTAACCGTCACCAACGAACCCTATGAGCAGAACCGCCAGTTACCAATCCCCAACGCTTACCAGTTCCCAATACTTCCCAATTCCCAACGCTTATTATGCGCGTCTATACTCACCTATGCGCACGCGCGAGTATGCAGTGCGTACATGCCTGCATGCCTGCATGCGTATATATATATGTACATATAAACGAATACACGTGTGTGCATGTGTGGTCGCGCTCGCATGTGTGAGAGTGCATGTGTGTGGATGCGCGTGTATGTGTGTGTTTGTGTGCGCGTCCATGTTCGCTCATATATTAAATCAGTGCCTCATTTAGTGTATGCCTGAAGCCGTCCTCATCCTGATGGCACCAGTGAGTGTTGTTGGTGCATAGTCACTTCGTAAAGGAAATGCAAAGTGGCATTAGGCGCTCACTGGTGCTACCACTCTCTTATAATATTCAGACCCAAACCGACCATTTGTTATTTATGTTCACCAAAATAGTTCTCTATCCTAATATTAGATTTTAATGCAAGAGTATAGGGAAGCCAAACCTAAGATTTAGTGACCTGAAATCATGGGTAATCGAAAATTAAAACAATGACTTCCAAATGATTTCTCTGTGTGTGCAGAACACAAAATCACAATTTCCAACATCTTGCATTAGAAGAAACAACCAGTTGGATGAATCTCAGGTCCAAATACTGGCATCTTATTGATCTCATCCTGATTAAGCTGGTAGATTTCACAGAGCTTTCGCTCATCCATCAGTGGTATTGAAATCTGGGATGGAGTGAGAGTTGCCCTCTGTAGACTTCTGAACGATTGAAAACTCATAGACTTGACCAGACAATCGTATAACAAGTGAGGTAGGTAAGGCCCAGAAGTGTATCTGTTAAGACGCTTAAAAGGCGAGCAAGCAGAAAATTTAGGGCGTCGGACAAAATGTTTAACAGTATTTCTTCCGGCATTTTACGTTCTTTTTGAGGGGGGCGAAAACAAAGTAGAAAAAAAACAAAAGTGGGGACAACGATGAAGAAAAACATCGCAAAACGTTTGGGGTATTTACAAAAAATACGAAATAATACAGAAAATTCCCAATAAATGGGGAGGTTATCCGTGGAAAGAAAAACCTACGAAAAGACCACGGTAACCTCGGTCCTTAGTGTCACAGTTTGTTAAATAAAATTTCTTTTATTTATGCAAGAAACGTAAGTAACTCTCTGTTTACAAAATTTTAAAACGTTTTATAGAATCATGGTCAAGGTGGCTTCGTCATTTATACGTGCCATTCTTGCTACATGTATCCATCTTTTTTCGAAACATTTGCTAGACAACACTTGCCTCTCTACTCTCACCTTCCTTTTCAAGTGATACTTGAAAAAGTTGATTGACCAGAGAGGAAAGTATTTGTCTCTAATCCTTTCAGACGCGTCCACCAGATGCATTCTTTCGCCATAGCCACAAGTACGATAAATACAGCTCTTCCTTCCCGTTTAAAGGAAGGAGGCGTGACGATATTGACGATAGACTCGGTTGATAAACCGACTCGTCCCACACGTGACAGCAGTCGTTCGACATAAGCCCACAGCTCCGAAATGGTTGGACACTGCACGAGTGCGTGCAGAACGGTTTCATCGCTCTGACCGCATCTCGGGCAGGTCGGCCCCGCATTTCGCGAGCCGTGTCTATAGAGCTTATCCCGAACGGGTAGGGCCTCTCGGTAACACTGCCAGGCCAGAGATCTCTGGAAGTTGTCCATAGGTCCCGGCCCGAAAGTCGTTCTGAACAGTCGGGTCAGGTATTCCTCGTCGACGCCCAGGTTCGCCCCGAGATCGTCGTCGTACCTGCCCTCCACTAATCCCCTATTGAATGACTTCGTTGTGATGCAGCCGCTCAAGGTCGACCCGGGACGGCAAAGTTGTTGCAGAGCAACGCGACACTCACGGTGCCATTCGCCATTCCTCGGCCTCTTTTTGATCCACGACTGCAGCTCGGTCATGGAGACGAGCTGCGGGAAAGCGCGTCGCACAAACGGCGACCACACCTGCTCACCGTCGTCTACGTAGAGCCGGAGATGTCGCAGTCTCAGCGCATGTCTGCGCATCATCAACCACGGCATGCCCAGCTCTCCTTTCAGCGGGTGTTGGCAACAAACGGATCGCCTCACCATCGGAACGCTTCCTTTCCACAAAAAGCGGAAGAGGATGTGCTCCATTTCGGTGATGGCGCGATCGGGACAAGGCACGACGGTCAGGCGGTATTCGATGACGGACGCGATGTACGCGTTCGCCACCTCCGCCCGACCTTTTAGGGACAGCTTCCTCTCGGACCATTGCCGGCAGAGAGTGGCCACCCTACTCGTTATCTCGTCCCAGTTCTTCTCCGTTTGCAGGTCCGGACCGAACCAGACTCCGAGCAACTTGACCGGACCGTCCGTCCAGCGTCCCACTACTGAGGCGCTGCCGGACGGTATGGGCTTGCTTCTCCAGGTGCCGAGCAGCAAACCCACCGACTTATCCCGGTTGATTTTCGCTCCCGTTACCGCTTCGTAGTCTTTCAGCGTCTCGCCGACAAGCTCGATGTGCTCGTGGCTAGACGCTATGACGGTGACGTCGTCCGCGTATGCCGACACGCTCGTCCCGCACCCCAGTTCTCGCGGGATGCCCCTCAGCGTCGCCAGCTTCCACAGTAGTGGCTCGAGAGTCAATACGTACAGGAGCGGCGACAGGGGGCATCCCTGACGAACCGAACGTGCAATGTCGAAGGGTCCCGATAGACGTCCATTGACGCGAACAACCGAACGGATGCCTGTGTACAAGGCAGCCATCCAGCCGCGGAAAACGGGACCGAAGCCGGCCGCTTCGAGGACGGCCTCCAAGTATCGATGGTCTACCCTATCGAAAGCTTTGGATTGATCCAAATTGATCAGGGCCCCACCCATGCCAGGTTCCTTAACTACCCTCTCTATGATGTAGCGCATCAGATGGAGGTTGTCATGGATGCTCCGGCCCGGCACGGCGCACGTCTGCTCCGTGCCGACCAGTTTCTCGATGACAAGCGCCAACCGCTTGGCTAACACCTTGGCCAAAATTTTCATGTATGCATTGAGCAGAGTGATGGGCCTAAAGTTATCTATGGCGTCCCCCTTGTTTGCATCTTTCTTCAGCATCGTTACCGCTCCTCGGCTCACAAAACCGGGAATGCTCCCGTTCTGCTGCCAGTTGCAGTACACGGCCGCCAAGACGTCTCCAAACAAGTCTGGCATACAGTTGTAATGCTCGTAGGGCAGACCATCCAAACCCGGAGATTTGTCCGTCGAGCAACTCGCCATCGCGTCCCTCACCTCCTCCGCCGTGATGACCCCTTCGCAGCACTCCGCCTCTCTTGCCGAGAGTCGTGGCAAGCTGTGCAGGTAGGCACTAAAGTCCACCCTGCCTTCTCGCTCGCCACTCCTCCCGAACAGTCGGGCAAAATGCCGCTGAAACGCCTCGCACATCTTGCTCGGCTCGAGCAATTCGCGCTCCTGTTCGTCTACCAGAGACCGGATGGTGGCTCTGTTACCCCGCTGCGCCTCCGCCACCCGGGCCTCTCGTGCGGCTCCAACACCCTCATTCCTCAGAGCACGCATCCTTGCCCTGACAGCACACCCTTCGTGTTTAGCATTGAAGTGTTGGTCGAGGGCTAACCTCGCCGCTAAAACGTCGGATGCGATGCCACTTCGCAATGCCTCTTCTAACTTTATCACTAGCTCCCCCTCTACTCTGTTCTTCTCTACAGCTAGTGCCCTGCTATACCTTATTGCTTCCGCCCTTACTGCTCTCTTGAGGGCAAACCACCATTTGTTGTTGACGATGGCTCCCGTCAAAGCCCTCTTTACTAACGTGCTAATCCGGTCTCTGAAAACCTGTCTCGACGGGAAAGACGCGTTTAGTTTCCAGTAACCGGGACCCTGCCCATGTGCCTTATCTAAGTCTAGCGTACACGTCACAAGCTTGTGATCCGTGTAGCTGACTATGTGGAACTGTGGACATCCTAAACTATCTCTATCTCTTGTCCTGCACACTATCCTATCTAGATACGACCTCGACGACCCCATGCGTTTGCTCCAAGTCCACGTTGGCACATTTGGGTGGTCGAGTCGGTACCTGTCAGACAACTGGAAGCGTCTGAGCAGGTCTATGAGGCCTTTGCATCCCCTTCTAGTTTTGTCACTACCCACGTAGTCTAGATGCGTGTCCAAGGTAGCATTCCAATCCCCCACTAAAAGTAAGGGACGAGGCGTTCCCAGGAATACTTCTAGACGTCGAAAGAAGTCCGACCGACCTGTTAAAGGAAGCACATAAACTGCCAGCAACCGAAAAGCGCCTCCATCGCTGCCGTCCACATCTAGGACAACCAGTCTACCCTCCGGGTCCGTAAATATCGTCTTTACTTGGAGATCCAGACTCTTGCGAAAAAGAACCGCCGTGCCACTACCGCCCATCCCTCGGCAGACAGGGAGAAAAATAAATGTTAGACTGTCCCCCAAACATGGACTTTAGGGCCCGCGGCTCATGAAGTCTGGTCTCACTAATGGCTATGATATCCAAATTGTGTGACTTGATGTCATTTAAGAGGTACCCTTGTTTCCAAGGCGACCCCAAGCCACGCACATTCACACAACCAATCTTCACCATGATTCTATTTATACGTGTACTTTAAAGCACAAAACAAAAGAACGGAGTGTTACTTACCGTTAGAAAGTTTTGTTTCCTCCTAGGCATACATACATTTATATACATGTATGTATTTTATCATGTTGAACTGTTAATCCCTACACATTTTTTCTCATTCCATTTTCTCTTTTTTTCTTCTATCTCCGCTTTTTCTCTCTCAATACTTTCTGTCGAAGAGGGTAGGCTCGAAACATCAAGGCCTTTTCCATTTTTTTCCCCCGAGTGTTAAACTAATACACCTGCTTGTTGTTCCTTCACTTGTCTTCGTCTTCTGTTTTCTGTAAAAAGAGAGCAATATTCGAACCGTCAAACACACTTTCATTTTCTTGATCACTTCATTGAGCGTCAAAAGTATCAATAAGTTGTTTTTAATTTGTCTTCTATGTTCATATTTTCGCGTATATTGTGAACCTTCTTTCCCACTCGGAATCCCTCTCTCTGTATGTTTGTATGTATGTACGTGTGTATATACATATGCATACACACACATACATGGTATATAACAAGCAATATCAGACCAAGTATTGAGGGGTTGACATCCACTAAAACCATTGAAGACAGTGCTTAAGTATGTCTTCAGTTTTAGAAAGTAAAGATTAAAACTACCTATTCAGGCAAAAACTTGGTACGGTGACTCAGCTGTTTATTTACAAGGACTCTGTTTCTGTGCCATCTGAAGCATGCAGAGTATTGTCTAGGGCAGTTTTAAATTTCCTCCTTCAACATGCACTCATTGGAAATGATATTTTCAAAACATGTGGATCAAATGATCACAGCTTTGTATTTCTATTGTACAATTTCTTGCACAAATATTTCTGGAATCCCCCTACCGAGTTGGGGTAGAGTGATTTTATTGTGTTGTGTAATGCTGGTGTTACATGAATAATTTTAATGTGTTTTGGCGGTGTTGTACGTGGGTGGGTGTTGGTTTTGATATCGTTATTTGTGATGTTTGTTTTAAAGTTGATGTAATTCATCAACTCTGTGTTTGTACTGTCTATTGCTGTTAGCATTCTTTTTTTTATATTACTATTGGTGTTAGTAGTATTTTCGAGAGATGTGAATCTCCCTGCTTTGTTTGTGTTTGCATTTTGTTTTGTTTTCTTCTTACTGCGCTTCCTCTTTCCTTTCGTAGCTATTTTCCACTCCTCCCCACTCTCTTCATCGGATGATGGGAGTTCTGAGGAATCAGAAAGAGGTAACGGCAAATTTTGTGCGTCTGTGTGTGTTTCTCTGAGTGTTTGTGTTGCTGTTTTTATTGATGTTGTCTGCTTGTTATTTGTGTATGGTGTATGTGATATGGGGGAGGGAGAGGCAGTCTTGGGATTTTCTTTTTTTTTTCTTCTGTTTTTGCAGTTTCTGTTGACTTTTCTGTTGTGGTTATTGCTGATATTTCTGTTGTTGTTTTTTTGTGTTGCTGGTGGTGTTGGTAGTAAGGTTTTTCTGTTGGGGGTATTTGGTAGTTGCTTCTGTTGTTGTTGTTGTTGTTGTTGTTGTTTTTGTTTAGCGGCCAGAGGGCAGTCCTTTTTCAGATGTGCTTCGCTGTTGCATAGGTAAAAGCGAGGTCGCCTGCCCTCTACCACCACATACAGCTTGTGGTCCTCTGCCAATCTAATGTTTGGAGGAATTTTCTGTGAAGCCTCCTCCGTGATGTGGAGAAGGATTTCCAGATTTTTCCCTCCCCAGTTCTTTTCCTCTCCGACCGTAATCTCCAAAATATTTGCCTCCTCCATTTCCAGGCATACGGCCGATATCAGCCATTGGGTATCCACCTCCGATGGCACATTTTTTATTATAACTTTGGTCACTCTCTGTCCTAGATAACTCGGTATCATCACCAAGTCATCTGTGTGGAGAGAGAGTGTCGAAAATTGTTTAGCTAAATTTTCATCCAGAAATCTCACCTGCACCGTCCCAAATTTTCTTCCCCAGGTGACATGATTTTGATAAGGCCAAATTTTTCTAAGACAAACTTCAATTTTATCTGTGCTAACATTTTCTACACGTCTGGTTTTTGTGTTTACCAGTTTATAAATGATGCACTTTTTGTTTTTCATTTCTATAATATCTTTTGGTATGTTTATTCTGACATCATCTCCTTCTTTCGTAAGAAGGGATTTTGTGTCTTTTATTTGTTTTTGTGTGAATGTCACTATTGTTCTTTTTTCCTTTAGAGCATTTGCGAAATTTGGTTTTGTTGTGCTGGCGGACATGTTCTTCTGAATATTTTTGTTTATGTTGGTGTATGTACTGCCTGGTTCAAAGGTGGTGGTAGTGGCAGCAGAGTTTGTTGAACAGGTGATGGTGTCATTGCTGACGGCCGATAACTTTACGTCCTTGCTGTTGTTGTGGTTTTTATTATTGTTGTTGCTGGTGGTGGTGGTGGTGTTGGTGGTGGTGGTGTTGGTGGTGGTGTTAATTTTCATGTTGTCACTGGTGCTAGTAGATGGAGAAACTGTAGTAGCAATCTCCTCCGATCCAGATTTCCTCATGGTTTTCATGGTGGTGGTGGTGGTGGTGGTGGTGGTGGTGGTGGTGGTGAGAGGGCTGTTTGTAGCTGTAATCGCCGTGTTTGTGACGATTATAGCAGCTGCGTTCCTACCACTGAGTGAGCTCGCGCTACTCTGTTCTTTTTTTCTTCTAGCATCTGAAGCCTCGGGAAATGCTCGTCAAAAGAACAGGACAAGCGTTCCAAAATTATGTTTCTCGACATTTTTCAAATGTCAAGAAGGAAATTTTTGTATTTTGCTATGGCCGAAACTGCCCCTGGGGGCCAATTCCTGCCCTTGAAAATACACACAAATGAAGCCTAGGTGCTTCGCAACAAAATTATTAAAAAAATTCCAACAAAATGTGGACAATAAAAGGTCAAATAAACGTTTACCTTCGCAGTCGATGTGACAGCACGTTCATGAGAAGAGATAGATAGATAGATAGATAGATAGATAGATAGATAGATAGATAGATAGATAGATAGATAGATAGATAGATAGATAGACAGATAGATAGATAGATAGATAGATAGATAGATAGATAGATAGATAGATAGATAGATGGTGGCGCAATGGTCCAGTGGTTAGGGCAGCGGACTCGCGGTTCCGATTCCCAGACCGGGCGTTGTGAGTGTTTATTGAGCGAAAACACCTAAAGCTCCGCAAGGCTCCAGCAGGGGATGGTGGCGAACTCTGCTGTACTCTTTCACCACGTCTTTCTCTCACTCTTTCTTCCTGTTTCTATTGTACCTATATTTCAAAGGGCCAGCCTTGTCACACTCTGTGTCACGCTGAATCTCTCCGAGAACTACGTTAAGGGTACACGTGTCTGTGGAGTGCTCAGTCACTTGCACATTAATTTCACGAGCAGGCTGTTCCAATGATCGGATCAACGGCGGAGTGCCATGAAATATATATATATATGTGTGTGTGTGTGTGTGTGTGTGTGTGTGTGTGTGTGTGTGTGTGTGTGTGTGTGTGTGTGTGTGTGTGTGTGTGTGTGTATAAAGAAAGAAAAAGATAAAGAGACCAATGGCAAAGTTAGAATTATATTTATGTATAAAGTCTTACAGCTGTTTCAGTGAAAATCCATGTATCCCTTCATCGGAGACGGTAATAGTAGAAGGGTGGATTATTACATCTATAAGAGGAGATTTGCAGTAAGAAGTGAGAGCGATGCGTAGAAGAAAGAACAAAGACGAAGAAGTACTTGAAGTATAGTTCCATTCCAACAGTGAACATCTATGTAAAGAATCCTTGTGGGTATTTTTCGGAGATAATTGTAGTTGCAAAGGTGATATATATCCACCTGTAAGACTTTATACATAAATATAATTCTAACTTTGCCATTCGTCTCTTTATCTTTTTCTTTCTTTATACATACACACGCTAATACACGATCTATGTTATATTCCCTACTCATGTTGCTACAACGACAGGGGCATAACTAGTCGGTATACAGCACTTATTCGGTATTGCCTGTGTCTTTAGGGTTTGGTTGACTCCAATACCCTTCATAACCTTTATATATATATATATATATATTTCTATGCATGAATAAGCTACTCCGTGTCGAACACCAGAATGATATTTGATCACTTTATAGAGCGTTAGGGTGTCGGTTCGGTGTCTAGCACGGGATAGCTTACCTCATAGGTAGGTAGAAGCCCTTTAACCTTGGTTGGTAATCTACCTAGGAGAAGGAAATCTCCAAACTAAAACCTGATGCAATGGAAGTTCCTGGTTTTGTAAATGTTCATGTCACACCGGTGAAAGTCTTCTTGGGACAATAGGTGGGGATAGTGTAGTGCAAGCTAAGCTACACCCACTGAAAATTATTCATCTGCACAGGTACTTCTTGTATACCAAATCTTAGTAAAATCATTGAATTGGTTGGCAGAAACCTAAAAATGCACTTGTGACTTTCTCTAAAATGTCTCAAACAGATTCAGTAAATGGCAAAAAAAAAAAAAGGCTTAGGAACGTCAGGGGAACAGGTCTGGCTCAGCAGGTGTCCCAGTGTGTCACAATCAGGATCCGATCGTTACCCTGCCACTGTGGTAAAACAATCTTCAAGAAGGAGTAAAAACAAACACCCACTGAATTTTGGCTGTTGGAACGTGCGCACACTTCTTGACGATAGTTTCAACAAGAAGCCAGAAAGGCATACTGCACTTAATGCATGTGAGCTTAAAAAATATTCCCGTGATATAGTTGCGCTCTTTGAAACTTGTCTAATAAATGAACCTACTTATGGATATACTATCTTCTGGAGAGGCCTACTTGAGGATCAGCGTAGAGAAAATGGTGTTGGGTTTGCTCTCAAAAATTCATTAGTATTCTCCATTGCAGAATTTCCTAGTGGTATATCTGAACGAACCATGTCATGCCGTATAAAACTGACAAAGCGTAGGTTTCCTACCGTTATCAGTATTTATGCACCAACAATGTCTCTTTCTGATGAAACTGTAGGACAGTTTTATGACAATCTAGCACAATTATTGAGAAAACTACCAATTTCTGACAAGTTGATCATATTGGGAGATTTCAAGGCAAGGGTTGGAAATGACTACGTTTCATGGCCTGTTTTAGGCTGACATGGGATTGGAAAATGTAATAAAACTGGAGTAGCTCTTTTGACGTTTTGTACTGAGAATAATCTGGTTGTTACCAACAGTCTATTTAAGCAGCAAAAAAAATTAAAACCAACTGGATGCACCCGAGATCTAAAGACTGGCGTCTCATAGATTATATTTTGATCAGAAAGCGTAATATTAAAGGTGTTTCTAGTGTTCGGGCCTTGAAAGGAGCAGAGAGCTGGACTGACCATCACCTAAGTCGACAGTCAGGCCCTAAGATATCCAATAAGTTAAATGTTGCAAATTTAAAATTACCAAGCAACTTGCAAAGATTCCACGATGCTATAGAAAGTATCAATCTTGACCCAAACAATCTATGAGAAGATTTCAAAACAAAAGTATTTCAGGCAACAAGTTCGTCAGCGTGATTTAAATCGCGTAAGTCAGGTGACTTCTTTACTGACAAATCAACAGAAATTCATGATCTACTTTTAGAAAAACAAAACTTAGGCAATACCCTTCTTTCTTAGTCCTTGAACCCTAAATCAAACGAAGCTTACAGAAAGCTGAAATTGAAAGTGCAGACTGCTCTAAGGAAAATTAAACAGGAATGGAGGAATGATAGAGTAAAAGGGGCACAAGAAGCAGCTGATAGAAATTACGCCAAGGGTTTGTACTCTTATGTTAAGGTGGTATATGGCCCCGAATCTTCAATAGCTACAATAAGGACAGCTAATGGACATCTCTTCTATTCATAAGTGCTAGGTAGAACATTTTTCTGCACTTTTGAATAGACCATCATCTGCTGACATGATGATGATAGAAAAACATTGAACATTTCCAGTTATAGAGGAGATGGCATTTGAACCAACTCTAAATGACATTTATTTATCTGTGAATAAACTGAATAACAATAAGTCTTCAGAATCAGATGGAATCTGTGCAGAGGTCTTGAAATATGGGGGTGACAAAATGTTAGAACTCTTAAATATACTAATTTGTCATTGTTAGAGAACTGAGAAAGTGCCTCAAGACTGGATCGATGCCATTTTAGTCCTCTTGTATAAATCAAGGCCAAAGTATGTGCAGTAATTTTCGTGAGATTTCGCTTTTGTCTGTGGTTGGAAAGGTACTTGCCCGCATTCTTTTAGAACGTTTAAATACCTTTATAGTTCCAAATATGGTGTCTTAATCTCAATGTGGTTTCCGCTCCTCCAGGGGCACAGTTGATTGTATCTATACTATCAGACAATTTCAGGAAAAAGTGCATTGAACAGAATCTTGCCCTATACCATGGCTTTGTTGATTTGAGCAAAGCATTCGATACTGTTAATCGAAATGCTCTGTGGCTAATTCTAACGAAAATAAGTAGCCCAGAAAAATTTGTAAACATGATCAGGGCTTTGCATCAAGATATGAAAGCTAGAATTAATTTTGGTGGTAGGCTCTCTGAATCTTTTGCCGTGGAAAATGGAGTAAAGCAAGAAGACCTTGATGCATCCATCTTTGCAATATACTTCGCTGTTGTGCTATCACATGCTTTTCGAAACTCCGTGGAGGGTATTTACATAAAATATCGAACAACAGGTAATGTTTTTAATCTGACCAGACTGAAATTCAAAATGAAGGTTTTTACTTCACTCATTAGGGAACTTTTATATGCTGATGATTGCGATCTAGTCAGTCATTATGAAACAGGTCTGCAATCTCTTGTATCTGCATTTAACTCAGTTTGTGATGATTTTGGCATGACCATCAACTTGAAAAGAACAGTTGTAATGTATCAACCTGCATGTGGTACTCTTTGCAACCCCAATCCACATTTTTTTTTGTTTAGGGTAAGTTACTTGAGGTTGTTGATTCTTTCTTCTACCTTGGAAACTCTGTACAAAATTATGGAAATCTGAACACAGAAATGCATCTGCGAATTCAAAGGGCAGCACAAGCATTTGATGGTTTGGAGTCACGCGTTTGGCGTCAACGACATATAAATAACAACACAAAATTGGCTCTTTACAAATCATTTGTCTTACCATCCCTGTTGTATTCTTCTGAAACATGGACATGTTATGGAAGACATTTCAAATTGTTAGAACAATTCCACTAAAATGCCTCCATCGCATTTTAAACATTAAATGGAGTTCTTTTACTCCAAATACAGACGTCCTTGCGTCTCCAGGCATCACTTCAATTAAAGCAATGATTTTGAAAAGCCAAATGAGATGATCTGACCATATTGTTCGAATGGCAGATGAACGCGTTCATCCGCACACCCAGACAGCTGTTTTATGGTGAGCTTGCAGAGGGAAAACACTATCGGTGTAAACCTAAGAAGAGGCTTAAGGACGGCATAAGAACTACCATGAAGTCACTTGGAATGGATCTAGAGGACATAAAAACCCTTGCTTCTGATCGAGCTGGATGGCGAACAAAAGTGTGGAGTGGAGCGAAAGCGTTTGAAGAGGCCAGAATAACGCATACAAGACAGATAGATTTAAAGAAGAATGTTACGATCGAGAAGGTGAATCACAATGGCCTTTTTGTGTGCACTTTGTGACCACACCTTTCATTTGCTGGGCTCAGATTTCATTTGCGAACCCATGAAAAACGAACCTCCACTAACTATTCTGCTTTTTTGTCTGTGCACACCTTTGAATGACATGTATGCAGTAAGGTCTGCAAATCTAACGGACGCCTCAAAAGACATTTTAAGATCCACAAAGACCAAAACTTAACTGCAGCACTTGGTGGTCCAAATCGGATGGGTAATCTATGTGGGTGTCTTTTCAATACATTGTTTGGTTTTAAAAGCCATGTCAGACGCGATGATGGATCTAAGGTGTAGGTACAGGAGGTGGTCAGACTCTGCATAAGGACACAGGCACCAGCACACAAACACCCACACATACACATATATATGGCTTAAAATTAGCAAAGCGAGAGCTCCGTCGATAGCTTCATGTTTGAACGTTAAAAAGGCAGTTACATACTCAGGATGAATAAGGAGAAGCCTCGTCGACAATGTTCCAGGTTATACGAAGCTAGTCATTTCGGTGGTTCCGATATCACCAGATAAATCGAGACAACGAAATGGAATTTTCTCTGTCCTTGGATCTGAAGACATGTATATACTCAATGAGCTTGCCCTTGAAGTAACTGATGGTGAATCCCTTGTTATTTCTCGAGATATCATTATGTGAAGTGAGCATCATCTGACAGACTCCTGCATAGAAAGGTAGATTAATTTTGACAGTTGTATGTACGCGTTTAAGATATTTGATACGGAGATATACGGATTTCTTTTTTTTTTTGTAACCTGCGATGTTAGACATAATACTGTCTTGACAAAGTAACTAACCATATCATTATACACATTAAGATGTTTGTAGTATTTATGTGAACTTGTAGAACGTTGTATTATTAGAGACAGAATAGTTCGTAAAGTAATCTAAATAGAACGAAGGGTTAAACCAAATTATTCTCTACTTACTGAACTCACAAGGAGTGGATTAGACGATACTCTGTATACACTAAATTCTCACAAAAATTATTTCTCGCCAATACCTTTTGGTAATTGGTGTAGTGCTGTCAAAGATGACCTGAATAGTTCTAACTTTTGACGGGTATTAAGGTTCCAGTTATAGAACTATCCTTATAGAGCGGAATACTTAATTGAGAAGCCATATATGCGTAATCATAAGAATTCCAGACAGCTCACAGCTAAAATCAAAGTCGAAATACACACACACACACACACACACACACACACGCGCGCGCGCGCGCGCGCGCGCAAACAGTCAAAATAACACACCCAAATATATCTTCTTGGCTTCGCGAGAGAAGATTTACAAAAGAGGATTTCCATGTGTTGCAAGTTTGGTGATGCCTGGAGAATTCAATTCGTAACAAACAGGCACACTCAATGAAACTGGATGGGAAGGTGAGCCTTGTCAAAGCTGATTGTAGTATCCTTGTCTTTCCTCCATTTTGTCTAGTCAGCAAAGATGGTCCTGCGGGTATCATCAAAGGAGGCTGTTACCTGGAGGACATAGATATGTATGTGTGTGCGTACATATGTATGCATGTATGTACACACACACACACACACACACACACACACACACACACACACACGTATATATACATGTCTACAAGGGGGTTCTAAAAAGTTCATGGCTTTAAGAGTATCGCGAAAGGCCTGGTTGGAGGCCCAAACTTCCGGGTTTTTTTACAATGCTTAGAAATTCTGAAGGACCGCTGCAATAAGTGTGTGAATCTGAGAGAGGAATATGTTGAATAAAACCATAATTAACCGATTTTCCTGTTTTCTTTTACCTAAAGTCACGACCTTTTCCCAAAGCTTACCCAACTTTTCCCAGGAACTTGTATAATATATATATATATATATATATATATATATATATATATTTTTTTTTAATGTTTCAGCTTAGAGCTGCGGCCATGCTGATGCACCACCGTGAAACATTAATGCCGTTCCCATGCCGGGAATCGAACCCGGGCCGCCTGGGTGATAAGTGACATGCCTACTTATTCATTCAATCCACACATGCTTTTACATGTGGAAAAATTACCCAAAACTTTCGTAAGCTGAACAACAGTGCAAACCGGATAATGGTAAATTAAACATGATTTTTTTTTCTTTTGCTGCAAAATCTATTTTAGCTGCAACACTCAGAAAAGGGCATACACTGAAATCTTTTTTCTGTACAAAAGATTCGGAGTGACATGTGTTTCCGTTTTCTTTTCTTTTTTAAACTTTTGTTATATGCATCAAATTTACTTTATGAATACTTACAATATATTTTCATTTAAACTCTAGTACGAAAACATTTATCATGTGAAAGTATTTATGTTTTTATTTGCATTCATATTTTATATGAATGCAAAGAATAAATCTATTTACCCCTTATGTTAAAATTGTTTTAATTGGACTAAAAATATATAAAAATTGATCTCACTTTCAACCTTCTCTCAATATTTATCGCACACATACATACAAACGTGTGTGTGTGTGTATGTGTGTGTGTGTGTGTGTGTGTGTGTGTGTGTGTGTGTGTGTGTGTGTGTGTGTGTGTGTGTGTGTGTGTGTTTGTGTATACATTCACACACATATAGATGCATTCAGAAAGCAGATCTATGGGATAGTGGTCAGAGAAAGCAGGATGAAAAAGGAGAAAAAAAGTGAGCCGGAGAAAGAGAAAAGAAAAGGACACAAAGAAAGTGCAGAGAAAGGAATGTGAAAAAATAGAAAGGAGATTATATGTGATAAGCATTAGATTTGCGTATTCAATTCATTTTCAGTTGTTTGTGAAATCAATCGTATGTATGCATATGTGTATATATACATACAGATGTATATATAAATACGTATCTATGCATATATATACACACATACATACATACATACATACATACATACACACATATATATATATATACACGCATATATATTTATACATGCACAGTATATACTATATATTACATATACATACACACACACATATATACATATATGTGTATGTATGTATGCATGTATGTATACATAGAGATATATTCATTACATATGTGTGTATGCATGCATACTTATATATTCATGTATATATTGGTTTCAGATTTTGACGCGAGGCCAGCAATTTCGGTGGAGGGACTAAGTCGATTAGATCAACCCCTGGTACTTATTTTTATCGATCTTGAAAGGATTATCCGTAGCAGATTTCTAGTGTTGCTCACGGAAAACTAATTGCGCAAGGGATCCTAAAACATATTTCTCTTCAGTCTTCAGAAACCAAATTCTTCCTCTCAGTATAACTGAGACGAGTTTATGGACGAAACAACATATTTAAACTTTGATGATAAAAGGTTCTTTGTAATCATACAGTCACATAATTTTCACCTATATTCACAACTGATATTTGCAGGTTATTCCCACAGCCAGCTATTTAGGAGTTAAACCAGACCTTAATGTAGGAAAACAAGCCTGACGAGTAATACCAGTGTTGAATTTAAAAGAGGATTGCCTTGATAGCAACAATTAATCGGGTGTTTTTTGAGGGACTTCAAGGACTGAGAATAAAGACTCACAAATTATTGTAGTCTTCACTTGAACGATTTCATATGTAAAATATATGTTCATATTATCAGATCTAAATAAAGAAATAATTTCTTTAAAAGGCCTTAGAAGATAAAAACAACAAAACTCAGAGAACTGTAAACCGAATTATAAGGATGAAAGGCGATTATATTTTAAAATATCTAATGCACAAAAGAGTTTGTTTTCAGTTTTCTGGGCTTAAAAATGCATTTCAGCAGAGTTAAGTTCAGGTACGTTTAAGTAGTAGTGGAAAATGAATGTAATTGATAGAGAAAAAATGGTGTGTTGTAAGAGATTTTATACGTATTCAAATTTTACCAAACCTGAAGCGAGTTAATATTTCAGAAAATTGCCCGCCGATGCAATTGTATAATCCTTTCTACTATAGGCACAAGACCTGAAATTTGGGGGGAGGAGGACTAGTCGATTACATCGACCTCAGTGCGTAACTGGTACTTAATTTATCGACCCCGAAAGGATGAAAGGCAATGTCGACCCTGGCGGCATTTGAACTAAGAATGTGAAGACAGACGAAATGCCACTAAGCATTTCGTTCGGCGTACTAACGACACTGCTAGCTCACCGCTTTGATGCAATTTTAAAATAAAAGGAAAATACTACAGTTGGGAAGGGTTTTTCTGCGTCTGAAATTACATTGTAAAGTGAAGGAAATTTTGCAAACGAAAGATCTAGTTATCACAATAATCCTGCGGGTATTGTTGTTATTTATCTCGACTCAATCCTTGGAGAGCTAATCCGATGTATAGTACAAGGAAGTCAGTGATGTACCAATCTAGCTGAACATCACACTCCGATACGCCATCCTTTATGAAATTATGAGAAAAGAGGCAATACGGTACACTTTTCTACAATCTCTACAACGCACCATTCTTTCTCTATCAATTCCATTCGCAGTTAGTGAAAGCGCGTTGCTTGGTTAAGGTATCCGGCTCACGATCTTATGATCGTCAGTTCGATTCCCGGCAGTGTGTTGTGTCCTTGAGCAAGACTCGTTATTTGGCATTGTCCCAGTCCACTCAGCTAGCAAAAATGAGTAGTGCGTATAGTTCAAAGTGTCATCCATGTCACATTCTGTGTCACGCTGAATCTTCCTGAGAACTACATTAAGAGTACCTGTATCTTATGCCTGTGTCTGTGGAGTGCTCAACCACTTGCACGTTAATTTCACGAGCAGGCCGTTCCGCTGACCGGACCAACTGAAACATTTGTCGTAACCGACGGAGTGCTAGTTTTTGTAGTTAGTGAATGCACCACAAGTGTATGGAATGAACTTAATCGGAACAAAAAGGTTATTGATGCATCTAAGTGTGTTTAGATTTTGTCGGGACTGACAAAGTCGTGGGGATGTAACGGAACAGTCATCAGTTGTCAAGCGGAGGTGAGGTAAAACACACACACACACACACACACACACACACACACACACACACACACATTCTTTTATTCTTTTACTTGTTTCAGTCACTTGACTGCGGCCATACTGGAGCACTGCCTTAAAGGGTGTTAGTCGAAGAAATCGACCCCAGGACTTATTCTTTGTAAGCCTAGGTACTTATTCTCTCGGTGTTTTTTGCCGAAACGCTAAGTTACGGAACATAAACACGCCAGCATAGGTTGTCAAGTGACTGCGGGGGACACGGACACACACACACACACACAAATATGTACAAATATATATATATATATATATATATATGTATATATATATATATATATATATATATATATATATATGTATGTATATATATATATATATATTATATATGTATATAAATATATAGTTTTAGTGAAAAGAATTGATTTTAATTGAGTTTTTACCTGTAATTTTGGATTTTGTCCCTAATATATATATATATATATATATATGTATATATATATATATATATATATATATATATATATATATATATATATATATATATATATATATATATATATATATATATATATATACATATATATATATGTACATATATACACGACGGGCTTCTTCCAGTTTACATCTACCAAATCCACTTGCAAGGCTTTGGTCGGCCTGAGGCTATAGTAGAAGACACGCAAGGTACCACGCAATGGGACTGAACCCGGAACCATGTGGTTGGGAGTAAGCTTCTTACCACACAGCCACGTCTGCTCCTGAAGCTTCTTTCAGTTTCCGTCTACCAGATTCACATACAAGGTTTTGGTTGGGCTGGATATATAGTAGAAGACACTTGCCCAAGGTGCCATATATTAGTAATAAAGTCAGAATCATGTTGGTGGGAGGCAAACTTGGGATCTTTTCCTTTTCATGGGTTGCTCGATTAATTAATTTTCTTTAACTAAAGACTTTGAAACTTCGTATACTGGTAGAATGCATCATATAGAACATCTTTTACTCTTAGTGACGTTAAGAAAAGTTTCTATTTACTAAGTTATTCCGTGTTAAAGTTGTCGTGTTTCGGTAATTTCAACCAATCAATGACGTTTATTCAGCTGAATAAAATTACTGCTGTTGTTTGTCAACAACAACTATCGGCGGTGTATATTTCGTTTGTCACTGTTATTTATGACATCGTTCGTGCGTTTGTACTCGCTTTAGCTTTAGGGTTTTAGGGCTAGGGTTAGGGTTTAGGGTTTAAGGGTTAGGGTTGGGGTTTAAGGGTTAGAGTTGGGGTTTAAGGGTTAGGGTTGGGGTTAAGGTTGGGGTTTTAGGGTTAAGGTTACGGAAAAAAGTGAAAAATGAAGAAATTGGAGTGGGTAAGGGGTGCCAAAAAATTTCAAAATTCCGATTTTTGGCAATTTTCCGGAATCTCCGTATCCGAAAAGCTGGGTTTCTGGCAAAAAAAAACAAAAAATTAAAAAAAAAAAAACAATAGTTTGCGAGAAAATGGGGTGCGGGGGACGGGAGGAAGTCTTTCGGAAAATAGTAACTGAAAAACAGGAAAAAACCTAAAAGCAGTAGAAATGCACGAACGATTATGGTGGTGTCATGAAGAAAACATGCTTCAGATACACTCGTTCATTCATACGAATATAACTGAGATGAAATATGTCATTAATAACAGTGACAAACGAAATATACACCTCCGGCAGTTGTTGTTGACAAGCAACAGCAGCAATTTTATTCAGCAGAATACATTTCATTGATTGGTTGAAATTACCGAAATACGACAACTTTAACACGAAATAACTTCGTAAATAGAAACTTTTCTCAACAACGCTAAGAGTAAAAGATGTTCTATATGACACATTCTACCAGTATACGAAGTTTGAAAGTGTTCAGTTAAAGAAAATTAATTAATCGAGCTACCCATTAGAAGGAAAAGATCCCAAACTTGTAACCACAAAGCTACGCCTGCGTCTACGTATATATATATATATATATATATATATATATATATATATATATATATATATATATATATATATATACATATATATATATATATATATATATATATATATATATATATATATATATATATATATATATATATATATATATATACATATATATATATATATATATATATATATATATATATATATATATATATATATATATATATATATATATACATATATGTATGTATGTATATATGTGTGTGTGTCTACATATATATGTAAACACATACAGAAAGATACATAGATAGATTGACAGACAGACAAACAGACAGACAGACAGACAGACAGACAGACAGACAGACAGATAGATAGATAGATAGATAGATAGATAGATAGATAGATAGATAGATAGATAGATAGATATAGATATTTCATTGCGCGCATGGGATTCAGCAAGGAAATTGTTGGTTCGACGAAGAAAACTGGTGTGAGGAACAAAAATATTTCATTGTGGTTTGTATTCAACCCGAGTTTATGTGACGCTCTTGTCACGCTTGAAGTTAGAAATGCGATGATCGTAGTGATTAGACTATTGTGAACTTTGAACAAATGACACTGTCGTTAATAAATTCATGACATAAAAATTAAGATAAAGATAATTCCCTGGTTTGTATATTCAATCAAATAAATTGTTTTGTAGAGACATTTGCTTTGTGTTTTGTTAAAATGAATCAATATCAAGTATTTATGTCAAGGCAGTGCAAACAAATGCGGGGAAAACAAAAAATAACAAAAAGCCAAAAAAAAAAAACGAGACTTACCCAATGTTTGCAAGCGTCACTAGGGCGATAAGTCACTAGGGTGATATGTCACTAAGTGATAGTAAAAGTCATTTACGAACCGATTCGTTCAGTGAAGTCATGGTGTTAGTTTCATGTAAATGTTTTTAATCCCTAATTCATCAGCTTATGAACCATTCTCTTTTCTTGTGAGACAACTCTTTTAGGAGGGAGATCATTCAGATTTGTTCATTTTAAATGAATAATCTTTCATCCTAAATAGCTTCCATCCTGTTTGCCCCAAGGTTTTCCTTCCTCGTTTTCTATATGTAATATAGATATGAGATATTAATATATATGTCTAGTGTTTTCATTCGACTTTTGCACGTAACATAAACCAAGTAAAATTCCGAACGATGAACCTGAAGAAACATTAGAGTCTCAGATGAAATGTTTCGCACTAATTGTTCAGATCTCACTGCTGTCACCTTCGCCTTTCATACTTTCGAGGTCGAAAAGCTAGAGTAGCAGCCAGTTTGTTCTTTCGAGTCCTAGGATACCTAAGTCCGATTATCCAATTTCAATGGCGTATAAGTGATCGAAATCATAGTCTTAGACTTTTAAAGTTTTAATCGAGCAGGAAGGCAGTACTTATGACCCTTTTCAGAGCCTCAGAGACTTGTGGGACAGGGAAAATAAAGAATCCTCAAACCAGTGTCCTGGTTTGAAAATACTTCGAGCTGACTTCCCCAGAGATACCCAGCGTGCCAGATAGTGGTATTAAACCAGGTGATGTGTTAGTCTACCACCCAAGTAGGTCTTGAACCCAGAATGTAATGATCCGGAGCAAATAAAGGTGAGCACCTCGTCCTAGAACATATAAATTAGGCAATTCTTTGTAGATACCTTAATCGACAACATTAAGGGACAAAGGACTTCTATTCAAAAATGGAACCGTTTAACCGTATCTCAAATTTCAGTTATCGTTTCAGTTCTGCTGAGAATAGATTCGGTTACTTAAAAATACCTGCAAAATTTACACTAAAAACTTCAGTGTTTTTTTTTTAGAAATTTTTGTTTACAACATCCTCTTGGTTCATCAAATGATTTATATTTTCCATCAAAGTGCAACAGCGTTATCTAGAACTCATAATACCAGTTACCCGGTTTTCATAGCAAATAAGTGGCCTAGATGGTGGCAATCCCTTTCAACGGGACACCTGCCCGTTACAATCTCTTTCAAACAGCCAAGTATAATTTAAAAGAATTCTCCCCTAAATAGTATTGCATTCAGAGCTTTAAAAGCCTTCTTTGTCATAGGAGATACATTAATTTCTTTGTATTTACTTCACAGATCAGCATCCACTATTGGAGCAAGGAGGCCAGATATAATCGCAGAGTAGAAAAAAAAGAAACATTGTACCATGTGATGAAAGAGTGGGTATCAAAGAAATTGAGGACATTAAAGAATATGGAGACTTAGCTGGAGAGACGAAGAGATTGTGGAAAGACAAAGGTGACAATTGTTCCTGTGCTAATGAGTGAACTCGGCACAACACACAAACTGCTACCTAAGAGGCTGAAGAATAATGGAACTAAGACTCACATAGCCGAGTAGCAGAAAAATGCCACCCTGTATTCTGCAAGAATCCTAAAAATGATTATTGAGATTTGAGGAGACTTGTTACCACCAGATCTCAAGTTATATCTGAAGGAATTTTTATATTCCGAAATATTATATCAGACTATGAATAATTAAATTATAACAGTTATTATAGTCCACTCTGCATTGTTGTGCCATTCAAGCACGCTACATTTCATATATATATATATATATATATATATATATATATATATATATATATATATATATATATATATATATATATATACAGGGTGTTTCAAAAAATTTGATATCATTTCGCAATCTAATAACTTTGACAGTTCTTGTTCAAATAACTTCAAATTTTAATAGCATGTGTAGAAACATGTCAACATTTTATGTTTAATGATTGATATGTTTATCTTTTAAGGTATATAAACAGCATTCACTGGAAGAGAAAAGGCGCTTTGTGTGTTGGAGTATATTCGAGCACAGTCGAACAAGACCGTGCAGCGTGCATTTGTGAGAGAGTTCTCTAAAACGTCACCAACGGCAATGCAGATTTGGAGATGGCGCAAAAAATTCACTGAGGAAGGCTGTCTGTGCAGGGCAAAAGGATTTGGACGACCACTTACATCGGAAGAGACGGTCGAGCAAGTTCGCCAAAAACTCTTGCCAGGCCCCAATAAGTCCATAAGGGGAACAAGTCTGGAAACCCATATTCCTTCAACAGCAGTTTCGCGCGTCTTGATGAAATGTGCTGTTGAAATGGCCGCCACGTTCACCTGACCTGACACCTTACGATTTTTTCTTTGGGGCTATGAGAGGAACTCGAGTAGAGAATCACTACCGCACTGGAGACAGTCTCCAGTGCGGTAGTGATTCTCTACTCAAGTTCCACTAGGTTTGCAGGAAGAGGGGGAACATGAACCAGGCCCTTCTCATAGCCCCAAAGACATGCTGCACTACCGACTTGACGTGTGCCGTGTCTCAGGCGGTACATACATTGAACATTTGTGAAATCATTCATGGAATCCACATACTTTTAAATTTCTCATTCAAATTTGTGGGAAGAAATATTATGTTGCTCAACATTAAGCTTGTTTAGTTTCATTTACTTTGACTGTGTAGTTTCTGTGATATTTACATCTCAAATGATATCAAATCCTTTGAAACACTCTGTATATATATATGTATATATATATATATGTATATATATATGTGCGTGTGTTTGTGTGTGTGTGTATGTATGTATGTATGTATGTATGTATGTATGTATGTATGTATGTATTATGTATACTTCTTTCTAATTTTGGCTCAAGGTTTCCGTGCCAGACAGTCTACTGCTGATCTTCTCACTGTTATATCCGAGCGTGTTTATTGTGTCTTGAATGTATCTGATCAGGCTAAGGCAGTTGCTCTTGATATCTCTAAGGCATCTGATAGGGTTTGGTATGTTGGACTTCTATGGAAGCTTCAGTCCTATGGTGTGTCAGGTTTCATGCTGAACATCATCTCCTCTTTCCTTTATGACCGTAGGATCTAGGTTGCTCTCGATAGTTATTTTATTAATGCTGGGGTTCCTCAAGGATCTGTCCTGGGCCCAACTCTCTTCTTTTTATCAATGATCTACCTGATCATATCATCTGTCAGTTAGCAATCTATGCTGATGACTCTACTTTGTACTCTTGTTTGCTCAAATCTGACGATTTGTCTGATAAGGTAGAGATCACTGCTAACCTTGAGACTGATCTTCGATTTATTGTAGGAGATGGCTTGTCACGTTCAATCCATCGAAAATTAAACTTCTTTCAATTAATCGTTTCAGACATCTTTTCTTGCCATCGGCTTCAATGGATGGTATTGACTTTCCTAGGAGTCGTTCTCGTCTCCTAGGAGTGACTTTCTGTAATGATTTTTCTTGGAGGACTTACGTTGAATCTATTGCCAAATCGGCTGCAATGAAGGTGGGCTCACTCCCTCGTTCGAGGAATTATTTCACTCCTGACACTATTCTTTATCTTTATAAGTCCACCATTCGCCTCTGCATTGGAAAGATGCTCCTGTGGGTTGTTTAACTCTGTTGGACCGCATTCAACACCGTATTTGTAATGCTATTGGTCCTTATCTATCTTAATTAGATTCATTCTCTCATCGTCGTCGTGTAGCTTCCTTGTCTCTTTTCTATAAGTATTTTCATGGACATTGTTCAGCTGAGCTCTCTTCTCTGGTTCCTTCTTAAAGAACTTGTCAGCGGTCATCTAGACTTGCATCCACTTCTCATCAGTATATTGTGCAACCTCCTAAGTGTTGTAAAGCACTTTACAGCACCAATTTCTTCCACAGTCTTGTTTTCCTCTTCAATATGACCTCCAGTCTTTTAAATCTAATGAGCATCGTCACCTATTGACTTCTGTCATGCGTCCATTTTATTATAGTAGTTCTTATATTTCAGTGGTCTAAGGACCTTGTAACGAGCGAATGCTTTAAAAGAAAATGTGTGTGTGTGTGTGTGTCTCTATCTCTCTCTCTCTCTCTCTCTCTCTCTCTCTCTCTCTCTCTCTTTATCTGTGATTGTCCCCCACTACCACTGGATAACAGGTGTTGGTTTGCTTACGTCCTCTTGACTTAATCTGTTCGGTAAAAAGGAACCGATAGAATAAGCACCGGGGCTTAAGGAAAAAAAGTGCTCAGGTCGATTCATTCGACTAAAAGTTCCTCAAGGCGATGCCGTAGCAATGCCGCAGTCTAATGACTGAAACAGATAAAAAATATATAGATATATAGAGAGAGAGGGGGAGCGAGCGAGCGAGAGGGAGAAAGAGGGAGAGAGGAGAAAAGAGAGAGATGGGGCTAGCAAGAGCTAATGAGAGTCACTTGATCAAGTAGAAACAGTGGATTAATCTTTCTCAAATTTCATCTTACTGACTTAAAAAACAAAAGAAATATTAGATAACGGAATCCTACATAACCTATAAAAAGGGCAAGGTCATTGCTGAATATCTTTCCTTATAGGCTTACTTAATCAAGAATAACAAGGAACCACAGACAATTACAAACATTTGTCTATACAGAGTTACATACGGCTATCGTACTATATTTTTCTTCTCTTTCACACACATGGATATTCACATACTCTCTCTTTATCTCTCTCTCTCTCGCTCGCCACCATCACCTCTCTCTCTCTCTCTCTCTCTCTCTCTCTCTCTCTCTCACACACACACACACACACACACACACACACGCGTACAATATTTTTTTTCTTTCATACACATGAACATTCACGGGATCGTCTATTCTGCGGCATCAAATCCGAACATCAAATTGTTTGCATGTGCTTCAAATCTATCTTTGGCATCTATACTCTCTCTCTCTCTCTCCCTCCCTCCCTCACACACACACACACACACGCACACACACACACACACACACACACACACACACACACACACGCACACTTTACAAACTTTTCTGATGACTAATACTATACACTCAGTTTGTAATACATTTTTTCTATTTCTACGAGCTAATCAGAGGTAATTGAACGTTTTAATTGCTAATTCTTAATTACTGGGACATTTGCTTTCACTGATCATTTGACACATATACTAGCACATACACACAGACAAAAATAGACTCATGTACATAGAAATATATATACGCACATGTATGTATGTGTGTGTTCATTTAAAAGATATATATATAGAGAGAGAGGTTATGATAATATTTGCTTTGATGTTCATTTATAATGGTTTAGAATTTCGGCGCAAGACCAACAAGTTCTGGGGTGGGTGTAGGTCTATTACATCGACCCCTGTGCTCAACTAGAACTTATTTTATCGACCGCAAAAGGATGGAAGGCAAAAATCGACCGCTGTAGAATTTGAACTCAGAACGTAAAGACGAAGGAAATGGTGCTAAACATTTTGTCCATCGTGCTAACGATTCTGCCAGCTCGCCGCCTTAGACCTCCACTTATGATAAACATTATTTTACAAATCTGATAAGTTACACTATAATTTTGTAGAGTACAAATTTATTATTCTTCAACAAGAATATTATTAACAGTAACATCGAAGATTCGGCCACTTAAGCCATCATCGGATTGTTATGCATTGAAGTTAATCTTGGCTTTATATTGTCTCTTTTGAGTTTTAATCTTCTTTGGTTATGTGGATTTGAGTGGGGTGGTCATTAGGTTGTGTGGTGGGTTGTTATGGAGAGGTGTTTTGGAGAAATGTTTTTTATCAAATTTGACAATATAAAGTTCAAAGGCTCAAAGTTTAGTGCATAACATAAGGCTATAATAGAAGACACATGCCCAAAGTGCCATGCAGTGAGACTGAACCCAGAGCCATATAGTTGAGAAGTAAGCTTCTTACCACACAGCCAATACTATGCCTGTAAATATATGTGTGTGTGGGAGTGTGTATGTGCGTGGAAGTGTATGTGTGTGCTTATTTTTTGTGTGTGTGTGTATTATATATATACATGCATACACACACACACACACACACACACACACACACACACATATATATATATATATATATATATATATATATATATATGTATATATATATATATATATATACATATATATATATATATATATATATATATATATATATATATATGTATATGTATATATATGTATATATATGTATGTATGTATATATTATATTTTATATATATAAACAAGGAGAAGAAAATGGAGAATAAATGGATGTAATTACTGATTTATTTGCAAGTTGTAGAAAGATGACGTTTTTTTTAAAAAAAGAACATTACAAATAAAGAAATTAAGAAAAAACGTAAGAAGAACCTACATATATGTTTCTGTCAAAACAATAAGTTGATGGGTATCTTCAAAACATGTTTAATGTTAATGAAATTGCCACATTCATACTATTTTATGGTTTGACTTCTTCAAGGTTCAAAAAGAGCTGTTTTTTGAACCCTGAAGTCCAAAAATAAAATAGTATGAATGTGGCAATTTTATAGATATTAAACATGTTTTGAAGATTCCCATCAACTTATTATTTTGACAGTGGAGGCGCAATGGCCCAGTGGTTAGGGCAGCGGACTCGCGGTTTCGATTCCCAGATCGGACGTTGTGAGTGTTTATTGAGCGAAAACACCTAAAATTCCACAAGGTTCCGGCAGGGGATGGTGGCGAAATCTGCTGTACTCTTCCACCACAACTTTCTCTCACTCTTTCTTCCTGTTTCTGTTGTACCTGTATTTCAAAGGACCAGCCTTGTCACACTCTGTGTGACGCTGAATATCCTCGAGAACTACGTTAAGGGTACACGTGTCTGTGGAGTGCTCAGCCACTTGCACGTTAATTTCACGAGCAGGCTGTTCCGTTTATCGGATCGACTGGAACCCTCGACGTCGTAAGCGACGGAGTGCCAACAACAACAACATTGTTTTGACAGAAACATATATGTAGGTTCTTCTTATATTTTTTCTTAACTATTTTGAGCTTTCAACTTCCAATTTTTTATTTGTAATGTTCTTTTTAAAAAAGCGCCATCTTCCCACAACATGCAAATAAATCAGTAATTACATCCATTTATTCTCCATTTTCTTCTCCTCGTTTTCCCCTCAATATTAAAAAATTCAATAATCCTAAACATATACAAATGATTTTACCATTATATGATACGGATTGAACAAATGGAATACCTTGGATTATATAATCCCTAATGAGAACTTAACTTCCTCGAATTAACTTCACTAACCATGTGTGTGTGTGCGTGTGTGTGTGTGTGTATGTGTGTGTGTGTATGTTTCAATCATTAGATCTTCGAAGGTTTTTATTTGAATGAATCGTCCACAGTACTTATTTAAAGTCTCTTTACCGGTCTCTTTAACCGAACGGGGACGTAAACAAACCAACACCGGTTGTCAAGAGGAGGTGGGGAACAAACACAAACACAAAGAAACTCACACACGCGCTCTCTCTCACACACACACACACACACACACACACACACACACACACACACACACACATTTATATATATGAAAAATGAATTTGATTTTCGAAATCTGCGTCTCAAGAAGGCTGTCCGTAAATAATAATAAAAAATATAATTTTCTAAGAGAAATAACTCAACTTTTAGATCGGCAAATCTCCCACTCTCTATGTGTGTGTGCGTGTGTGTGTGTGTAAGGAATTTCGTTAGGGGACAGTGTGATTTAGAAAAAGTATATAAAAGATAATTTATTTTAATAGCCAAAATTGGTACTGAGTGACGGAAGAGGTTTGGAAAATTCATAAATTTTCAAAAATATTTAGATAGAGATGAGCTCGCATATTCTTGCTTAATGAAAGCTAACGAACAAACCTCCACAGAGATGAAAACTTCAGACACGCATAAATCTCGTCAGCTCGCGAACCCCGTGGTATGACTAGTAATATTTGACGGAAATCTCCTGCGAGGACAACAGTTATGCCCCACCCCATAATGGCAGCATTGTTTCTAATATTCCTTAGTGACCTATCTAGGGCTTCTAGTGCACCACCGTGTACCATTGTGCATTCATCCCAGACAATAAGTGCAGTTTGGAGTAGAACTTCCGCCGTCGATGATCGTTTCGAAATATTGTACATTTGGGCATCGCTGAAGTGAGTTTTCTTGAGAACGTATAGAGGCAGTTTTCTTTACAGCCCTTGTCTGTGGAGATAAATTAGAATGTCTTCGTTTTGGTGACATGGTTGAAAAGAGCGTACGATCAAGGAACATATAAGATGGA
>NC_142932.1:75926666-75936666 GCF_046866305.1 Octopus bimaculoides
TTCTCTATTTATTCAAAGAGAGAGAGAAAGAAAGAGAGAGAAAAAGAAAGAGAGAAAAAGAAAGAGAGAGTGAAAGAGAGAGAGAGAAAGAGAGAGAGAGAAAGAGAGAGAGAGACTGAATGAAACAGATATAGACTTAAAGAGAGGAAGTACAGAGGGTAGGGGAGAATATGTGTAAGCAAGAGAAACAGAGAATGAGAAAATGAAAGAGAAGATAGAAATAAGCAGAGAGAGAAGGGAGAGAATCGATTGAAACTGCAGAATTCAAAGGGAGAGAATCGGTTGAAAACTGCAGTTTTTAGAGAAAAAGCCATGCGAAAGAACTTTTATCGGGTTTCTCGCTTTATGCGGGAGCTCTGGGCAAAATGTTATAGTGCGTGACCATCCTTGGCACATAAGTAATGTGTGTAAAGTTTGGTGAAAATCGGTTGAAAACTGTAGAAATGCATACATACTACACACACACACACACACACACACACACACACACACACACATATCCTTTGTTTTATATGTATCGATAGGATAACCAGTTGGCACAATCGTTAGAGAAGTGGACAATGCATTGCAGTATTTATACCACCTCTTTGCTTTCTAAGATCAAGTCTCTCCCCATCAATGTTCACTTTGCCTTTCAGCATTTTGAGATTGATAAAATAAAGTACAAGCTCGAGACGATTCATCTCATTCTCTTTATTCTTTCTTCTTTTCTCTTTCAAAATTGGCTGCGTTATTCTTTTAGATGGATGTGGAGAACAACCGTATCACTTTCCTTCAAGATAACCATTTTCAATCTATCACAATTGAAGAATATGGTCCTCGATGATTTGGCCTTAGCATGTAATATAATTATGATGTTGTGAACGAGTGATGCTACGGTGTGCGTATCCTGCATGCATAAATCTCATACTGAGCATTTTCCCTTAGTCATATTGCTGATATGGATGAAGAATGTCTATTCTCTTTCTCTCTCCGTCTCTGGCTCAGTGTTTCTCAGTGTTTTCTCTCTCTTTCTTTCTCTCCCTCTTTCTTTCTTTCTCTCCCTCTTTCTTTCTTTCTCTCTCTTTCTCTTTCTCTCTCGCTCTCTCTCTCTCTCTCACCACACACACACACACACACACACACACACACACACACACACTCTTACTCACACACACTCTTTCCCTCCATGCGCCATTCCTTTGTGTCACGATCTGAAGATTCTAAATTGTCGTTTTATGTTTTAAATATCCTTCGAAACAGTTTATATTTATTATCTCCATGGATAATCTTGATAATCTCAGTTTATCGGAATTTTTCAGTTCACTTCGTTCCATATGTGAAACTATCACTTATAGCTTGGTATTTCACTACCACTTATAGCTTGGTTCTTCATTGTTCTATGTCCATTCCTATCTATCAGTAGAAATCATGTTTTGTGCAGTTCTATATTTCAGAGATGAGGAATTATGTACATTATTTACATTATTTACATTTGACAGATATTTATCCACATCTTGTTTGTTGTTAACACATCGTTTCGGCTGATATATCCTCCAGCCTTCATCGGGTGTCTTGGTGAAATTTCGAACCTGGGTTCTCATTCCTAAGGCATTTTTCGATGTTATTATTATTATTATTATTATTATTATTATTATTCAGGTCACTGCCTGGAATCGAACTCGGAATCTTAGGGTTAGTAGCCCACGATCTTAACCACTACACCATATGCCCATAGTTTTGTATTTTGTATTACTATCTATCATTAGACATGAGCTAATGTGCCTATGTGAAGGCGCGTGACCTAGTAGTTAGGGACCATGAAAGGTGGATGGAAGTGGCGAGAATGGTACAAGTGAACGGACCTGCCCTAAGCATATACCTGTAGTTGGGAAAGAAAAAAAAGCACCTGCCCCAAAAGTCAGGGTGCCCATGGTTCTTTTATGGGTTTTTTCCATGAGCAGCCCTCAAACGTCTCCTCCATATTGATGGTAATATATTGTTTTTTTCTAAATGTTGTTAGTCTTGCTTACACGCAAAACTATTACAGTACGCACTCACACACACACACACACACACACACACACACACACACACACACACACACACACACATTCTTTGTTTTGTCCTGTACTGTCCATAATGTGTTACTTAATGTAAACCTTTGTGATTAATAAAGAAATCTTTATTATTGTTATTATTATTATTATTATTATTATCATTATTATTATTATTATTATTATTAGGATTGAGGTAACTCCTCCCGAAGGAAAACAGAAGCAAAAACAAAAAAGAAGAATGCCATTGTCATCAAGTGAACGATATTTCGGCATCTAGCACGCCTTCCACAGGTTCAAAGAATAAGCTTGTCAATATTACCAAAAATGAAGTAGATTGACAAGTTTATTTTTTGAACCTGTGGAAGGTATGCTAGATGCCGAAATATCGTTCACTTGATAACAATAGCACTCTTCTTTTTTTTTGCTATTATTATTATTATTATTATTATTATTTGAAAACTTGTATATTACTTTAGTTAGTCTTGAGTTTTGCTGTCAAAATGATTTCTCAAAACTCAAAAAAATCTTACTTAGATTTCTTGCAGAATACAGAATGGCATATTTCTACTCGTCGACAATTCATGCCACAGTTCCAATATCCTTCAACATTTTAGGTAGCTGTTTGGGTGTTGTGAAAAGTACATTAATTTCCACAGGAACAATTGTCTTCCACAATCTCATCTCTTTGGTAAAGTCTTGATATTTCTCACTTTTCTTTATTTTTTTGGTATCCTGTGTTATCATATGGCGTTGCAAAATATACGATCTAATACTGTTAGTATTCTTTTAATCCTCTACAGTTATATTTGTCACTATTGCTTCAATATTACGCTCAGTCTTTAAGAAGAAATCTCATCTCATAAAATTCTGTAATTATTATTTACCACCACATACCCCAGCTCGTATTCATACCACTCTTTTGTCACATTAAATCTATACATTCAGCTTACATCCTGACACAGTCATACCAGCGTTTACTACATTCACTTAAGACGTGGTTCATACTTTCGTCTCTTTTTCCACACATTTTGCGTTTTGCTCTCTGGCTGAGTTTTATCAATCTTTGCCTTTATCAAATTCGTTCTCATACTTTTTTTCCAAATGGCTATTATTATTATTTTTATTGTTCATATACGCACACACAGATTAGACTGTTAGAAAAGAAAAGTTCCTAACATCGGGCTACAAGTAACCTTTGATGCCAAGAACCCTCCGAAGTATCCTTGCTGTCCCTAATAACACTGTTTTCTAGAGCTGTACTAAATTGGGTTTTATGCCTATTTCCTCTATCCGTCTGTTCAAATCTTTAGGGATTTTTGTTCACGTTGTTGTTGCTTTGTTTTATACGAGCGGTTCCAAGTTTCATCCAGAAACCTCAAGTAACAGCAAGTCGGACATCTTACTATGGGTGTTATTCATAATTTTCAATGATACAGTATATGTGAAGGAGGCTAAAATTTGAGAACTAAAAATCTATTAAGTGTATGATATTTCGGTTTTGATAGAGTTTCATGAATTATCAGGTGTTTTCAAATTTACATTGTTTTTTTTTATGATGTGGGCAGTACAATTCTTTGTGGTTGTGACGCTTTGGGGGTTTCCTGATATTTGGCCATAGTGTTTAGGAGCACCTTTTTGTACTATACCCAGAGCACCGCTGATTACAGGTACAGCTGTTCTTAGATACCATATCTTTGGGATCGTCATTTCAAGGTCCTTACATTTAATTTTTCAAATAATTTTACAGAAGCGTCGCAGTCTGCTGGGATAGCCATCTCTATGAGCAAATGTGTTTCGTCAACGTGATTTTTCACCGCAATATCTGGTCTATTGACTTGCATAGCACGATGTTTTTGGATATAAACGTCCTATTATT
The DNA here is from genome assembly GCF_046866305.1 of Octopus bimaculoides. Taxonomy (NCBI): domain Eukaryota; kingdom Metazoa; phylum Mollusca; class Cephalopoda; order Octopoda; family Octopodidae; genus Octopus; species Octopus bimaculoides. The sequence continues at coordinate 75,930,582 of NC_142932.1, forward strand.
ATTTCGCTTGTATCATCATCATCATCGTCGTCGTCGTCGTCGTCGTCGTTGTTGTTGTTGTTGCCGTTGTTGTTGTTGTTGTTGTTGTTGTTGTTGTTATTGTTACTAATATTAAACCGATGAGCTGGCAGAACCGTTAGCATGACGGGCAAAATGTTAACAGCATTTCGCGCGTCTTTACTTTCTGAGTTCAAATTCCGCTGAGGTCGACATCGCCTTTCATCCTTTCGGGGTCGATAACATAAGTACCAGTCCAGCACTGGGTTCAATGTATTCGACTTGCACACCTACCCACCTCACACAAAAAAATTACTTGTCTTGTGCCAAAATTTGAAACTATTATTATTGTTGTTGTTGTTGATTTGACTCAGGTTCGTTCGTATTCCTCCCAGAATTTATGTGGGTAGCGGGTTACTACCAGTAACCTTAGGTATCCACAAGCTTTCAATGGTATCTCAAGTGCTTAAATCCTCCCCCCCCCCGATAATCTTTCCTGTCTCTAAGGGGTAAACTTTCTGCAGAAGCTCTACAGGACATTCTGTTCGTGTCTCCTTCAACCATGTGTCTACATCTCTCCTTACAGTTCCCAATGCACCGATTATTATAGATACAACCTTTACATTTTTCATACTCTAAATTCCTTGCAATAAGTTTCAAGGAATTGTAAATTTTTTAAATTTTCATTCTTTTTTTTTTTTTTATACAATACAGTAATCAAACGGACGTGATGAATCAATTAGTAAGCAACTTCGCTTTTCCTTGTCTGGTATTGCTACGTCTGTTTTATTTTCTATTTTCTTATCTGTTTGATTAGCAATTCCCATAAAATTTTGCATTTCTCTGACTCCACCACTCTTTCGACCCGATAATCATACCATGTACCTGTACCTCCGACTTCCAATCCTCATTTCTGACAAAGCTTCCAGTGTAAAACTTTCACAATATGCCTCCATTTTTTATACCCTCCTTAGGCCAACTGGGGACATTCTGCAACAATGTGTACCACTGTGCTATCATAAAACTCCTTGTTTCTTTTTTAATTGCCCCTTTTTTAACCAAGCCCAGGATTTTGTTCCATATACATCCTTAATGGCTTTCCAAAACTGACTATACAAAGGTTTCTCTTCAATCTCTTTAACATGCTTTCTTTGAATTGCCTTCTTGTCTTTTTCTCCTATTCCACACTTGATCACCTGATCTTTGTTCACTGTCTTTAATAATTTCTTTGTGTTGTTCTGTAAATATTTTAGTAGGCTTTTTCTTTCCATCTGTACATACTCTTTCATAACAATTCATCTCCATCCTCCCTGGTCTCTCTTCAAGTACAACCGATTCATATCAGCTTTCGGATGGTAGCCTCCATACATTATCAACAGCCTTCTGATTTTTTTGCAAGCTTCTCTGCGACGCTTTTGGTCCAACCTATAATTCCAATTCCATATCTGATTACCAGTTCTGCTCTTACATTTATTACTTCAATAACATCCGCTTGAAGTAGACCACCTCCGATGTCCATTTTCAGAAGATATTGATAGAATCAGAAGCAATTATATCCGCGGTACAAGAACAAGCATTGAGGCCAAACTATGTGGAGTACAGAATTGATAATACAACTGAGAGCGACAAATGCTCTGCGGAAATTATGGCCTAGAAAGTTCAAAGGCGTGGTATGCTGAAATCTCAGAGGCAGTTACTGAGCATGAAGATTGCAAAATCCTGTGGAATGCAATGATTCAGAATGACTAGTAGGTTATTATTATCATTATTATCATTAATATTAAGGCGGCGAGCTGGGAGAATTGTTAGCACACCGGGCAATAAGTTTATCGGCTTTTCGTCCGTCTTTACGTTCTGGGTTCAAATTCCGCCGAGGTCAACTTTGCCTGTCATTCTTTCGGAGTCGAAGAAATAAGTACCAGTCAAGTGCTGGAGTCGATGTAATCGACTAATCCCCTATCTCAAATTTCGGGCTTTGAGCCATTATTATTATTATTATCATTATTGTTGTTGTTGTTGTTGTTGTTGTTGTTGTTGTTAAGTGAGAGAGCAATGCATGCCATCAAAGTGACACTGGGGTACAAATATACGAAGCCCAATATACCCATATACCCATCATGAAAACCTGACTAATAAGGGTACACCAGGCATATGTATCACAACCATACATGCACATGATGACCTCATATCAAGATACACAGCGCATAACCTTGCAAGTGGAGCCCAGTTAGAATTTTCTCCAGGCCGAGTAGCCCATCCCACTCAAAAGATCTCTGAATATGGTTTGTTTAACGATGATTAACAAAACGCCCATGTTTCCAGCAGTAACTTATTCAAACCCCAAAACACATGTTGTCGGGCACTAAGGGACATGCTCAACTGGTGAAGGCCTTGCAACTGACGAGCACATCTATGGTATTGAGCAGAATATATGCTGTAACACATCTTGTTACCAAAAAAAAAACATGTACATGACAACACTTCTAACCAGTTAAGATCAGAAGCCATGTGAGCCACTGCTTGATGCTGCATCAGGGCATTTATTATTATCATCATCATCATCATCATCATCATCATCATCATCATCATCATCATCATCATCATCATCATCATCATCATCATCATCATCATCATCATCATCATCATCATCATCATCATCATCATCATCATCATCATCATCATCATCATCATCATCATCATCATCATCATCATCATCATCATCATCATCATCATCATCATCATCATCATCATCATCATCATCATCATCATCATCATCATCATCATCATCATCATCATCATCATCATCATCATCATCATCATCATCATCATCATCATCATCATCATCATCATCATCATCATCATCATCATCATCATCATCATCATCATCATCATCATCATCATCATCATCATCATCATCATCATCATCATCATCATCATCATCATCATCATCATCATCATCATCATCATCATCATCATCATCATCATCATCATCATCATCATCATCATCATCATCATCATCATCATCATCATCATCATCATCATCATCATCATCATCATCATCATCATCATCATCATCATCATCATCATCATCATCATCATCATCATCATCATCATCATCATCATCATCATCATCATCATCATCATCATCATCATCATCATCATCATCATCATCATCATCATCATCATCATCATCATCATCATCATCATCATCATCATCATCATCATCATCATCATCATCATCATCATCATCATCATCATCATCATCATCATCATCATCATCATCATCATCATCATCATCATCATCATCATCATCATCATCATCATCATCATCATCATCATCATCATCATCATCATCATCATCATCATCATCATCATCATCATCATCATCATCATCATCATCATCATCATCATCATCATCATCATCATCATCATCATCATCATCATCATCATCATCATCATCATCATCATCATCATCATCATCATCATCATCATCATCATCATCATCATCATCATCATCATCATCATCATCATCATCATCATCATCATCATCATCATCATCATCATCATCATCATCATCATCATCATCATCATCATCATCATCATCATCATCATCATCATCATCATCATCATCATCATCATCATCATCATCATCATCATCATCATCATCATCATCATCATCATCATCATCATCATCATCATCATCATCATCATCATCATCATCATCATCATCATCATCATCATCATCATCATCATCATCATCATCATCATCATCATCATCATCATCATCATCATCATCATCATCATCATCATCATCATCATCATCATCATCATCATCATCATCATCATCATCATCATCATCATCATCATCATCATCATCATCATCATCATCATCATCATCATCATCATCATCATCATCATCATCATCATCATCATCATCATCATCATCATCATCATCATCATCATCATCATCATCATCATCATCATCATCATCATCATCATCATCATCATCATCATCATCATCATCATCATCATCATCATCATCATCATCATCATCATCATCATCATCATCATCATCATCATCATCATCATCATCATCATCATCATCATCATCATCATCATCATCATCATCATCATCATCATCATCATCATCATCATCATCATCATCATCATCATCATCATCATCATCATCATCATCATCATCATCATCATCATCATCATCATCATCATCATCATCATCATCATCATCATCATCATCATCATCATCATCATCATCATCATCATCATCATCATCATCATCATCATCATCATCATCATCATCATCATCATCATCATCATCATCATCATCATCATCATCATCATCATCATCATCATCATCATCATCATCATCATCATCATCATCATCATCATCATCATCATCATCATCATCATCATCATCATCATCATCATCATCATCATCATCATCATCATCATCATCATCATCATCATCATCATCATCATCATCATCATCATCATCATCATCATCATCATCATCATCATCATCATCATCATCATCATCATCATCATCATCATCATCATCATCATCATCATCATCATCATCATCATCATCATCATCATCATCATCATCATCATCATCATCATCATCATCATCATCATCATCATCATCATCATCATCATCATCATCATCATCATCATCATCATCATCATCATCATCATCATCATCATCATCATCATCATCATCATCATCATCATCATCATCATCATCATCATCATCATCATCATCATCATCATCATCATCATCATCATCATCATCATCATCATCATCATCATCATCATCATCATCATCATCATCATCATCATCATCATCATCATCATCATCATCATCATCATCATCATCATCATCATCATCATCATCATCATCATCATCATCATCATCATCATCATCATCATCATCATCATCATCATCATCATCATCATCATCATCATCATCATCATCATCATCATCATCATCATCATCATCATCATCATCATCATCATCATCATCATCATCATCATCATCATCATCATAAGGCGGCAAGTTGGCAAAATCGTTAGCACGCCAGGTAAGATGCTTAGAGGCATTCCGTTCATCTTTACGTTCTGAGTTAAAATTCCACCGAGGTCGAATTTACCTTTCATCCGTTCGGGGTCGATAAATTAAGTACCAGTAAAACACTGGAGTCAATGTAATCGACTAGTCCCCTCCCCCAAATTTCAGACCTTGTGTTTATAGTAGAAAGGATTGTTATTATTATTAATCTTCTTTCCGATTAGAAACTAAAGCTTCGGCGATTCGCTGCCACTCAGATTGGTCTTTAGACTATCAGCAACTTTCTGTACGTTGTCCCATATAAGGTGCATTTTTGTCATGCCTCTTTCTACATATATTTTATCCAAGTATTATATATTATTGCCAAATGTTATAAAGGACTGCACCATAAAATTCATTTTATATACTTGTCGTCCAGAATATTGCAGCCATACAAATAAATTGACGAGGTACTGTACCAGGAGTCGAAAAGTTCCTGGCTTAAGGGTGTCGCGAAAAGTCTTGTTGAAGCCCAGCCTTTCGAGTTCTTTTATAAGCCTTAGAAAACATCAAGGACGCTGCAATAAGTGAGTGAATCTGAGGGGGGAATATGTTGAATAAAATCATAATTAACTGATCCTCCTGTATTTTCTTTTACCCAAAACCAGGAACTTTTCAGCACCCTCTCGTATAAGTAGGTGTGAGAAGCTAGTTAGCGTTTCTTATGGGCACACACCGTCTTAAAAGAGATGTTTGCTGATGACAAAAAAAAAAAACAACAGTGATAAGCATATTCAGGTTGGAATCTACCAGAACGTATTGCGAATGAACGGATATATCAATAATTTTGTGCTATCATTATAATTTTTTTTTTTTGTTTTTGTTTTTTTAAAGAAAGACTATAAAATATCGGGCAACATACCACCATTTATTTGGTTTACACCTCAAATCTCGCCGAAGTCGAATTTGTTATTTTTGTTTCTATTTTTAGAAATTGTAAAAATAAGTACAGAGTGTCTGACT
>NC_142932.1:75941666-75966666 GCF_046866305.1 Octopus bimaculoides
ATGTCGCCACTTTCTCCTTTCCCTTGTATAGTACTAGACGGGACGCCGGTCTGTAACTGGGTTAACTTCCTGACTCTTGCTGCAACTTATTTGCAACTGAACGGTCAGGAGCAACGTGGAATGAATTGTTTTGCTCTGGCGCGGGTGTGACTGTGTGGTAAGAAGCTTGCTTCCCAACCACATAGTTCCGGGTTCAGTCCCACTGCGTGTTGCCTTTGGCAAGTGTCTTCTGCTATAGCCTGGGGCCGACCAAAACCTTGTGAGTGGATTTGGTAGACGGAAATTGAAAGAAGCCCATCGTATGTATATATGTGTGCGCATGTATGTGTGTGTGTGTGTGTGTGCCTTCGTGTCTGTCTTGGGACCTCCTCCACCACCACTTGACAACCAGTGTTGTTGTGTTTTCGTTCCGTAACCTGGCTGTTCGGCAAAAAAGCTCGATAGAATAAGTACCAGGCTGCAAAATAAGTACTAGGGTTAATTAGTTCGACAAAAAAGAAAAGCCCTTCAAGGTGGTGCTCCAGAATGACTGAAACAAGTGAAAAAATAAAGAACACAACGCACCACCCAGTCCACGAATCGAAACTGCCATCTTACAATAATGAGTACAATACCCAATCCACAAGGCCTTGCGCCTTCACTCACGCATTAATGTTAGGTATGAAAATGCAGTGCGTGATTCCACGAAAATGATGACTTTATCAATTATATTGCTCTGTTAAAGTTTTGCTAAAACAATCGCGAAATTCACATCCTGTTAGTAGTAAGAAGAGCGTCGAACAAAATGCCTTGCACTATTTCTTCAGATATTTTACATTCCGGGTTCGAATTCCACTGGATCCACTTTGACTTTCATCCCAGCGGAGAAGATAAAATAAAATAGCAGTCACGTACTTGGATCACATTATTCCCTCTGCTCAAAACTACAGGTCGTTCGCCTTAATTATAACCCATTATCATATAAATCTAAGTAAAATCGGCAAACGTTAGTGTTCCTTGCTGTTATCAATCTGATAGTTTTCTTAACAACTGTTTGTTTTAGTAACACATTTAAACGCCGGCAAGGCTATAGGCATAGGCATGTCAATGTGGTTAAGAAGCTCGCTTTGCTACCACGTTGTTTCGAGTTCAGTATCATTGCGCAGCATATTGGGCATGTGTCATCTATTTTAGTGCCAGGCTGACCAATGTCTTGTGAATGAATTTGATAAATGGAAACTATGTGGAAGCCTCTCGTATAGATGATGTGTTTATGTGTGTGTGTGCATGTGTCTTTGTTTTATCGTGTTCCCACCACAAACACTTAATAACCGGTATTGGTTTGTCCCTGTAGCTTAGTGATTCAGCAAAAGAGATTGATAGAATTAGTATCAGGCTCAAAAATAAGTACTGGTGTCTATTTATTTGGCTAAACCCTTAAAGGCGGTGCTCAAGCATGGCTGAAACGAGTAAAAGATAAAAATAAATATTGAATTATCTTAATTGTTAAGTTGAACTCTCTTGGAATAGAGCATTGGCATTAAGAACTGGTTATCAACACTTTTCTACGTCCCAAAGTTATATACTACAATTTTGCAATTTTACATGCTTCACTTATTGGACTGCAGCCGTATTGGGACATCGACTTGAAGGGTTTAGTCGAGCAAATCGACTCAAGTGATTATTTTTATAAACCTGTAACTATTCTCTCAGTCTGTTTTGCCGAACTGATAGGTACGAGGACATAAACAAACCAACACCGGTTATCAAGCAGTATTGGGGGACAAACACCAAAACACACACGCATATACACACACACACACACACACACACACACACACATACATACATACATACATACATACATACATACACACACACACACACTCATACAATATATGCATATATATACACACAGGGTTTCTTTCAGTTTCCATCTAACAAATTCACACATAACGCTTTGGCTAGCCCGGTGTTGTGGTAGAAGACACTTGCCTAAGGTGGGGCACAGTCAGACTGAGCCCAAAATGTCATGGATGGGAAACAAGCTTCTGAACCACTCAGAATGATAATCGTATATGATAATCTTTATCATATAACCCTAAATTGAAACTTAAATCTAACTCAAGCCAAAATCCTTACACTCAACCCAATGCTTTGCCCTCAACTCAATCTCGACTCTAAATGCTAACCTCTAAACCATTAACTTAGCCACTAATCCTAAGCCCCCAACCCTAACCTTTAGACCTAAAGCTAACACTTAACACTAAATTCAGTCCCCAACAAAACCTGAAAACCTAACCAGTATGTACCATAAATGATTGTATGTTGAACATTCCGGCGTGTGTTGTATTCGTCTCAGCATATACACATTCCGGATGAGAAAGCTGATGTTTACACACACACAAACACACACACACACACACACACACACAGATATACGTGCGCATGTATATACTGTTGTGTCTAGGGAGAGTAGTATGTACACACACACACACACACACACACACACATATATATATATATATATATATATATATATATATACATACATATGCTTATGTATATGCACATATACATACATACAAATATATATGCGTGTGTGTGTGTGTGCGTATGAGTATATATATTTGTGTGTGTATGTATACACACACACACACACACACACACGCACATGCACACACACACGCACACACATACACACACTCGTACATAAAGACTTAAATGCAAGCTTATCATTACTCGGCTAATGATTAATAACAACAAACAGGATGTGCGCTTACCTAGTAACCACTAGTAAACAATTTTGTTTTATCTCCTCTTACGTATCATATTACTTAATGATACACTTCCATAAATATATATATATGCACATGCACACATATGCACACACTCAGGTACACATGCAAATACTTTTCTACATCTATATGAACAAATACACATTCTATTGCTGACATATTTATTCAACCATGCTGCACAACAATGTCAAAATACAAATTATTTTTTATTTATGGTGCACAAAACTAAGACCATAACGTGGCAGTCATATCGTCTGGCATCTACAGCGGCTATTGATTTTAATGCTCATTATCATCACAGTCGATCTCACCAATTGAAAACTGTTTCTTTTTTTGCTTGTGTAAGAATCGCTCCATTTTTTCTTCTCACAAGCTTCGACCTCTCATAATAAAAGTATATTTGTAACTGCTTAACCCTATCTGTATACATCTGTCATGCTTGCCTCTGTCAGTCATTTTGGCAGTCTGTCACTCTCTGTATGTATGCATATATCAGGTCACTGTTAGTGTTAATGGTAACATGTAAACACAGTACAACCTGTTGCATGGTGAATCGTCAGTGACTTAACAAGCAACACTAACAAGTATGATTGGTATGAAGGGTAGTTTTTGTAGGACACTTTGCAGAATGGGAAACAAAACCTGTTGATAGCTATCATATGTATGTATGTGTGTATGTATGTATGTATGTATGTATGTATGTATGTATGTATGTATGCGCGTTTGAATATAAGTATGCGTATATGATTACATGTTTGAATGTATGCGTGTATGAATGCATACATGCATGTTATGTGTGTGTATGTATGTATGTATGTGTGTGTGTATCTGTGTGTGCACATATGTATGTATATATGTAAAAGTATTAGCGTATGCATGCTTGTATGCGTGTATGAATGAATATATGTATGTATTATGTATGTGTGTGTATGTGTGTATGTATGTATGTATGTTTCTATGAATGACTATTTATATGTAATGATGTATGTGTGTGCGTATGTATGTGTGTATGTATATATGAATGTATGTATACATGCATGTCTGTATGCGTTTCTGAATGAATATATGTATGTATGTTTTTATGTGTGTAAATGTATATATTACAGGCTAAATTTCTTGGAATGCTTTGCTTATTTTCACAGTTTTGTTAATTTCTTAATTAGTGTCTTTTTTGGTTTTGTGAAACAAAAATAGTTACTTTACCAATTACCCACCAGTGATTACCGATATAAATCTCAAGTAATATAGTCCGGGTTTCGTATCAATAGATTTGTTTTTTAGTTCTGCTTAGAGGTTTCATTTACTTTTCATCTTTAACATCACCTTCAAGTCTACTAAAAATATCTAATTCTTACAACTGCATCCTTTATTTTCTCAGGCCCATATCCTTTGTTTCACAGAATGGATTTTTATGCCCTCTACATCATTGTAACATTTTATATTCTTATCTTCAGAACTATCATGTCTAAGGATTGTATAATATAGCATTTTGGTTACTACATAATGCCTCATTGGTGGACAATATTATGCTGACATTTTGACGGACAGCTGCTTATGATGTTGGTTCCATCTTCGGTGTTAATTCCACTTAATCATCTTCGATTATCACACCTAAATGTTCAGCTGTATTCTTATCCTTTTTGTACATCAGGTATTTTGCTGTTGTCTTTTGTCCATAGATTTATTACTACAGAATCTCTGAGATCTATTTTTATCGGGTATTATATTCTTTGGTTATGCATTCCTAGTTACAAGAAATGTATAACCAGAAAATATAATGATCACAGAATATATTTTCATTAATCCCTAAGAACCTGATGTATTCCTCGCCAGATATTATAGAAGTAGTCAGACCATTAACAGACCTATTGCTAGAATGACTCGTAGTTTTCCCTTGTTTTGCAATCAAGAAACCAATCCCTCCTTTATCTCATTTAAACATGTGTTACTCTGATCAAGGCTCTTCTTCGTACCATTCATATGTTAGGAGTATACTTTCAGCTCACCATCAAAGAAAACTATGTGCAAGGGAGATGTCGCTGTCTTCCTGTGTGCCAATCAGATTTCCTCAACAAAAAGGATCAGAGATACAAACGGCATCGCAGAAACACGGTTTTCTTGAATATATCCCGGCGATATTTTATCTGAAACAATAGAATCACATTTTTCTAAATAAATCCACGATGGTGGATCCAGACGCCAAAAGACTATCTGTTTCTTTGATTATGATATTTAGAACTCTAGCAAGACAAGGGGCATCAAGCATCCACGAATGGGGAAGAGAATCGATTGCTTCCTTGTAATTCAAGCATACCCTATCCAAATTCCTTCCATACCGTCGTACTTCTGGTATCGCAGTTTTGTTTATTAAAAATTGTTCTAAACATCACCAAACTCTTTTTATCACTGTTGTTTGTTCGCCTGTAATGATATAGAGCAATTGGTTCGGAGAAGCTGTATACATTTTATACATTAAATTCTGGCATGTAATTGTCCAGAAGTTCTTTGCACGAGAAAGGTCTTGTTTTATGATATCATACTTGATCCTACTTATGCTAGCCAGGGTGCTAAATTTACATCTCGTTGATATTCAGAGATCGTTGATAAGTCGATAAGTTACTCCTGATAACAATTTATTTATCCATTTATTTTCATTTATTGCACTTGTATTTGACAATAAAGACTCTTCCTGGTGTTTCTCAAACAAATTTTTTTTTCTATGACAGTCTCTAGGACATCATTACTGATTACTGTATTGATACTGTATAATTACTGATACAGTACGCTTTTGCTACAAAGCAGGAACAATATTTTCTTCGTATTTCTCACCACATTGCATTGTGATTAAACTATTTTTATCCAATTCAGATTTTCCCCAGATTCATTTCATATCTTCCTGAGAAGAATACTCGGATTTGTTATAAAACCCCCCTCATCTCTCTTTTTTTGTTGTTGCTGTCTCTCTTTCTCTTTCTCTTTCTCTCTTTCTCTCTCTCTCTCTCTCTCTCTTTCTCTCTCTCTCTCTCTCTCTTTCTCTCTCTCTCTCTCTCTCTCTCTCTCTCTCTCTCTCTCTTTCTCTCTCTCTCTCTCTCTCTCTCTAGGCTGCTGATTGATTTCTACTGAATTTCTTGTTAATTATTTTTAGCAACTCTCTTTTGGTGGCGGAGATCTTCATTGACTTTTAAATCCTCTTTGCTATCAATTTAAATTCAGATGTTACCTTTTTTTTTAATATACATTTTTTTTTCTTATTGAATTTTTTTTTAGTGAGAAGGACAGGTACTTGCATTTTCATATTTGATAAATGTCGCTACATCACTGATAGACAGTCTTCCATATGTCAATGGTCTTTTTTCCCTTTTTTCAAATCCATAACAGTATTTTTATTGTATTGGTCGACTTTTTCTTTAAGATACTGCTTAAAAATTGCAGATAGAGAATATTTACAAGCGTTTATTTTCCAGGTGTTTCCTCACTTTACTGTAAATAGTCACCCAGACCTCTTTTTAATACGAGTCAAATTTGGTATTGGACATGTAGCCGAAGTTTTAAAAACGAAATTTTTTTTTTAAGCAATTCATTAAGAATATATTTTAAACGTTTGCATCGTGCGCTCTCCTTGTTTACAATACCCTTATTATCTTGTCTGCTGCTATGGCCATTGACAGCTAGATGTGGACAGTGAACCTTACTGAGAGCAAATATACTAAGAGTTAGAGAGTGGGCTGTTGTCACATGTAGTGTAACTAAGTGCATTCTGTTTGGAATATATTCGTCTAATGCAAATTGTATAGTGTTCACATTTTGGGGGAATAGTGTTACATCACCAAGGCCCTTTTTACAGTCAACAACTGTAATTACTTCTATCGTTAAACTAATTTAACTCAAAGTGAAGTTTGTTCCACTACAATTTCATTCTATTCCTAAATCCGAAAGAGGTAAATTTATTGTTGTATCATAGTACTTATATAAGTCATTATCGAGTTTGTAACTCCAGAGATGATCTTATAATTTGATTACTTTTGTTGCCTATTATGTTTCGATGGTGCTTTTCATCGTTTCTTTCACCGATGTTTATATCTTGTCCAATTAAGCTCTTTGTAGTGATTCTCTTCCTAGTAATTTCAGTAATTTACAAAGAATATCACAACAGCAATGAATAAAATATTTTTTTCATTGAATTTCGTAAGAACGAAAACCAGTTTTTTGCTGTTCTTTTTCACAAAAGGAAAAGACTGAAAGTAGTGAAATTACCTACCACCCTAACGTTTACCCGAGTCACTATCAGTTCATAATACAGGAAAAAGCTATTAATTTTTTACCTCGGCTGTGGAACCCTCTGCATGATTTTTCAAAATGATGAGGTGGCATTCTCACGCGTTAATTCATGTCTTTTTTCTGCCCCTCTCCCGCCCAGAGTTTTTGTCTCTGCTTTTCTTTGTTTCTCTCTCTTCCTCTTTTCCTCTCTCCTTTTCTTCACTTACCGATGAAGGAATAAACGTCAAAAAACAGTTTTTCTCGCGCTCTTCTATTTAAAACTTATACCAATTACCATCGTGTATTTTACATTGAGTGTGTATACATACATATGTGCATACATACTTACATACATACATGCATACATGCATACATACAGACAGACAGACATATAGACAGACAGACATATAGACAGACAGACAGAAACCGGTTCTTTCTCTATTGGCAAGAAATCTTGAAATAAACTGAATAATGACATACATACATACTTACGCACAGACGCACTATTCATAAATGTTGATATTCATTTTTTTAGCTTTTCATGAAAGTTTTAAGGCATCTCTATTACCTAATACGTAAAGATATACCGAACGGTGTAGTAGGAAACTAGGAAATATATACGTGTAGGAGTGTGGATATATATGTGTGTGTGTGTGGATGAGCGTGAGTGTGTTGTGTCTCCTTATCTAACTATATTTACTAGTTTATATATACACACATACACACAGCAATATAGATATCTATCAATGTGTGTGTGTGTGTGTGTGTGTGCATATGTGTGTGTGTGAGTGTGTGTGTGTGTGTGTGTGTGTGTGTGTGTGTGTGCTTATTCTTTCAAATTAAACTTGAACACATCGATTATTCACACGAACAATGGGAAAAAGTTAAGAAAACTTCGGTAAATAACGTTTTTTGTTATCCTTTTAGCAAACACTTCAACGCTTTGTATTACTTTAGTGATGAAAGATTTTATCTACCTTAGCCAACCTATTTCTTACGCTCTGGCAGCCAATCATGAAAGCCCTGCGTAATTGCTTGAATGATGTTCTCTTTGGTGTGTATTACAGCAAGACCTAAGGATCGATCTTCAATCGCTCGTTTGTTATATCTTAAATTTTTCTTTTTATCTGTATGATAAAATGAGGAACCGTGTCCGTGATCTCTTAAAAGGATGGAAGAAAGCATTCTCAAACTTGATACCTGGACCGAATGTTCGTCTGCTAACGGCATTCAAGGTACCAAGTGGTGGTGTTAAACTGGTTGAAGGATGAAGTTTTCGATACATGTAATCCATTGTAAGGCTTGAACTCAAAATTCCAGAGACCCAGAGCAAATACCGCTATACTTTCAGTTCGATGCCATCGACATGGACTACTATCTTTTTTTTTCTATTTTTGTGTCAGCCTCGAAAGGATGAAAAGCAAAGTTGATCTTGCTAGTATTTGATCTCAGTGTTTAGAGTGTCAAAATAAATATCAGGAAGTATTCTATCTGACGCTCTTCAGTCAGCTCGCCGTTGCATAATAATCTTCTTGTATCACTGGTGTCTTTAATGTGATATTAACGTATTGCAAGTGGAGGCGCAATGGCCCAGTGGTTAGGGCAGTGGACTCGCGGTCATAGGATCGCGGTTTCGATTCCCAGACCGGGCGTTGTGAGTGTTTATTGAGCGAAAACACTTAAAGCTCCACGAGGCTCCGGCAGGGGATGGTGGCGAAACATGCTGTACTCTTTCACCACAACTTTCTCTCACTCTTACTTCCTCTTTCTGTTGTGCCTGTAATTCAAAGGGTCAGCCTTGTCACACTGTGTCACGCTGAATATCCCCGAGAACTACGTTAAGGGCACACGAGTCTGTGGAGTGCTCAGCCACTTGCACGTTAATTTCACGAGCAGGCTGTTCTGTTGATCAGATCAACTGGAACCCTCGACGTCGTAAGCGACGGAGTGCCAACAACGTATTGCAATTGTGACGTCGAGCAAGCAGAATCGTTAGGGCGTCGAACAACATGTCTTGCAATGTTTCTTCTGGTTCTTTACGTTCTGAGTTCAAATTCTGCCGAGATGAGCTTTATTTTTAGCCTTCCAGGATCGATTGAAATTGAGTACCAGTCAACCTCTGGGGGGTTGATGGTGTCCATGAACTTCCCCTCCGTCAAAATGACTGAACTTGTGGCTAAAATAATAAACCATTAATGTAATAAGATCACATTTAACTTTATGATGAAGTTGAAGTGATTGGGTTTATAAGGAATAATTATCATTAGTCATCAGTCATTTTAATCTGCTGTTGTTATTGTCGTTTAACCTCGGGACATCATCTTGTTTTGGAAAGCATTTATATCAAGTCAACTATGTCTAAGAGCCAATAAAGAATCAATGTCATCACTTATTTTAATTTGCTAATGTTGATATTGTTTAGCCTCAGAATAGCCATGATCCAGTAGACCTGTTATGAAAGGCATTCCAGCTTTGTCATTCAACCTTACTGTTACTTGACTTAATCTTTCCAATGTCTTTGAGACTGGTAGGCGAGCGAGATAAAATTACTCTCAGACCGGAGACCCAACAGAAACGTTTGAATCCAGGGGCTTAATTCATCACTCTTTGTCAAAGAACTGGCAGAGTCGATAGAACGTCGAATAGTATGAAGCCTTTACAGTATATATGTTCCGACTCTCTTCACTCTGGGTTCAAATCCTGCAGAAGAGCCCACTCTGTTGCAAGCCATTCAGGACAGATCTTTGGACTAAGATGAGTTTTACAATGATAATAAATTGTTCAATAAGACAGAATGCTGCAAACTTAAGATATTACTTACATATTTATTTTATTCAGTTAGTAATGTCAAATCCTGGTGGAGCCAACTTTGCCTTTCCTTAGACATGTCATTCAACTTTTACTTGTTTTACTCATTGAACTGCGGTCATGCTGGGCTAACGCCTTAAAGGGTTTTAGACGAGCAGATTGGGCTCAGTGCTTATCTTTAAAGCCTCGTGTTTATTCTGTAGGTTTCTAGCTGAACTGCAAAGTTACGGCTACGTAAAGAAACCAACACCGATTGTCAGGCAGTGATTGTGAGACAAGTAGAGACACAAAGACACACGCACGCACACACACACACACACACACACACACACACACACACACACACACACACACACACACACACCATACACGCGGCGAACTGGCAGAAACGTTAGCACGCCGGGCGAAATGCTTAGCGGTATTTCGTCTGCCGCTACGTTCTGAGTTCAAATTCCGCCGAGGTCGACTTTGCCTTTCATCCTTTCGGGGTCGATTAAATAAGTACCAGTTACGAACTGGGGTCGATATAATCGACTTAATCAGTTTGTCTGTCTTTGTTTGTCCCCTCTGTGTGTAGCCCCTTGTGGGTAGTAAAGAAATAACACACACCCATACACACACATGCACGACTGACTTCCATGCAGTTTCATTCTCTTAAAATTTATTCGCAAGATATTTGTCAACCTGACATATACCTTGAAGACACTTGTCCAAGGTCCCGCGCAGTGGGACTGAACCCGAAACGGCGCAGCGGTAAAGCGAGCTTCTTAACCACATAGCCATGCTTGCGCCTATGTTAATTAAAATGCAAATATATGACCGAAATCTTTTCAAAGCATGTTCAATTCCACCTGGATTTGAACTGAGACCCGAGCAGGACGAAACTTTTTAAGTATTTAAAGCATCTTTTTCCTGAGTCTATCAATCATTCGACTTTCATTATTTCATTTAGACTCATGCTTTAGATGGCGAACGGGCAGAATCGTTAGCACGCCAGGTAAAATACTTAGCAGCATTGCTTCCCGCTCAAATTCCACGAGATCAACTTTGACTTTTATCCTTTTTGAGTCGATGGAATAAGTACTAGTTAAGCAATGTAATCGACTAGTCTCTTTCCCCAAAACTTTTAGGCTTTGTACCTGTAGTAGAAAGGGTTAATAAGGATTTCGTTGTTCAGTTTTTCTTTAATAATATGTTACTCTTTAGATGTGTATACATGTTTCTAATTTTAGCACAAGGCCAGAATTTGAGTGGTATTTTATTATATCGGTTTCGGAGGAATGATAAGCAAAGCTGGCCTCGGCAGTGTTAGAATTCAGGACGTAAAGAGCCAAAAGAAATACTGCAAGGCGTTTTATCCAACTTTCTCGCGATTTTGCTCGTCGATATCATTGAGACTGGTACTTTATTTTATCGACCGTGAGAGGTTGAAAGGCAAGGTTGACCTCGGTGGTATTTGAACTCAGAAAGAGTCGGGATAACTACCGTAATGCATTTTGTTCGACAACCAAACGATTCTGCTAATCAAGTAAATATAAGTAAAAATGAAGGTTTTGAGAAATATATATATATATATATATATATATATATATATGAAAAATGGTTTCAAAAAACACCCGATATATGTATTATTATATCCGAACATCTTTATAACTAGTTTTTATCGACTTTGTTGATATAAGCCAACATTACAAATGTGCGTATGTGTGCTTGTGTGTGTGTGTGTGTGTGTGTGTGTGTGTGTGTGTGTGTGTGTGTGTGTGTGTGTGTGTGTGTGTGTGTGCGTACGTGTATGTGTGTGTGCGTACGTGTCTGTGTGCGTGTGTGTGCGGTGAGTGTTTCTTTGTGGTCAGCCATGTTTTTGTGTGCAGGTGTTCGAGACTATTGGAAATCTCTTATGTAAGACAAGAAAAGAAATGAAGGAAATAAATAGACATTTTGAACGCGTAAAACTTGAGAAAATTGAAAGCAAAGAGGATTAAAAACATAAGGAAGTTATCAAAACGGATGGATAAACTTCAAGAAACTTACCTCCTTGTCAATACGGTTATTTAAAACGACTTTATCACTTAATTTTATTGATACATATATAACACAACTGAACATATATTATCAATCAAATGTTAAGCAGATAACCCTTTGTTTGTACTCAGCTAAGTAGCTTCTTAGCTCACAAAATGTTTCAGGTTTAAACAAAAAGAAAACTAGAATGGAAATGTTAAACAAATTGCAATCAAATATATTTTGACAATCATAAATTTACTCTTGAAAGTTTCGTTATTTAGGAAAATATTTTTGCTGTAACAATAGATAGTATAACTTTTATCTTTCACTTGTTCCAGTCATTGAGTTGTGGCCATTCTGGAGTCTCATCTGGAAGGGTTTCTTTGAAAAAAAATCTACCCTAGTACTTATTTTTGAATTCAGTACTTATTTTAGCGTTGTCTTTTTCCGAATCGTTAGGCTAATAGGTGTAAACAAACCAACACCGACTGCTAAGCAGTTATAGAGAACATACACACTCACAAATAGATATGTGCGTGTGTATGCGTGTGTGCGTGCGTGTGTATGCGTGTGTGCGTGCGTGTGTACTTCGATTTTTCAAACAGTTTCACTCACAAAGCATTGGTCGGCCAGAGGCTGTAGTAGAAGACTCTTGCCCAAGGTACTTCACAGTGGGAGTGAACCCGAAACAACGTGGTTGTAAAGCAGGCTTCTTATCCCAAAGTTATTATTGTGCCTGGATTGTTATTACTTAATCGTTTTAATTCAGTCCCCTTTGACGTTATATCAATTACAAAAGTGCATTGATCATTCAGGGAAATACACGGAACAAACTTCATTAATTTTTCGTTATCAAGTTGTACCTTATCTATTAACATTTGAATTGTTATTAATAAGAATGATATTCTTCCTTTCACAAGGTCGGAAATTTTGATTTACACCTCTCCTCTTTATTTTATCGACCCCGAAAAGATGAAAGGTTAAGTCAACCTCGGCGGAGTTTGAACTCAGAACATTACGAACTGGAAGAAATATCGTTAAGCATTTTTTCCGAAGCGCTATCGATTCTGCCAGCTCACCGACTTATTAAGACTAATATAAATATTAAAGGGGAGTTAATTCATTTGGTGTTTATTCTATTTATTGTGATGGACATAAAATAGCTACAGGTTGTAATCAAAATCTAGTCATATATATATATACTCAATTAACTGGGAACTTACTGAATCAATAAATATTGGTTTCAAATTTTGGCAGATGGCGAGCAATTTTAGGGGAAGGGGTAAGTCGAATACATCAACTTCAGTATTCAACAGGTGCTTATTTTATCGACCCTGAACAGATGAAAGGTAAAGTCGACCGCGGAGGAATTTGAACTCAGAACGTAAAGACAGATGAAATACCGTTAAGCATTTTGCCGGGAAGGGTAACGATTCTGCCAGCTCGTCAACTTTCAATTAATAAATATCATTGATGCAACAAGATTTTCTATAAAACGGAGTCGCATTCAAATGAGTCGTTGACTTTTATTTGAGTGATTTAAATGATTTTTAACAATGTAATCAAAGTAGTTACAATCATGGATATGTCGCTACACATTGTGTGCATGTGGACACACAATGTATACACATATAAATACATACACTCAAACACACACAGTCGTAAGTTTCATTAAATATACGACTATATTCAAGCTTTATGTTTTTTTCGCATCTACTTTTTACAGTTGGTTTGAAACAATAAGGCCTCTAAAATTTATATCTGACGTTTCCATAACCTCATAGTCTCATTTTCAAGAATTGGCGTCAGTGTTGATTGTTATGTACTGGCAGCATTCATATAGACTTACCTATCAAAGGGTATTTTGACTGTTAGCGTCATGCATCATGCACACATCGAGCGTTCGAGCATTTTCACTCACACATCTAGAGTGCAATAAATAATTTCCGTCTATTTACACATCAGGGATTTCTCCCATTATTTGTTACACGCGCGCATACACAAATACACAAATACACACACACACATAGTGATAGATGTCGATATTGCTGTGTGTGTGTGTGTGTGTGTGTGTGTATTTCACTTCTTTTACCTTTTTTACTTGTTTCAGTCATTTGACTGTGGTCATGCTGGAGCACCATCTTTAGTTGAAGTCGACCCCAAGACTTATTCTTTGTAACCCTAGTACTTATTCTATCGGTCTCTTTTGCCGAACCGCTAAGTTACGGGGACGTAAACACACCAACATCAGTTGCCAAACGATGGTGGAGGGGGACAAACACAGGCACACAAATACGTACATACATACATATATATATGCTTGTATCTATATCTATATATCTATGTACGTATACACACACATATATGTATGGGTGTATATATATATATATATATATACATGTGCATACTTTTATATAAATATCAAACATGTACATATATGTATGTACTATATATACGTATATATTAATGTGTGTGTGTTTATGCATGTATGTACATTTAGATAAACCAGTAGAGTTAGATGCACACGCAACATACACTCACACACACCCACAGACACACACACACACACACACACACACACACACACACACAGGCACACACAGACACACACACACACACACACACCTTAACTCTTTTGGTCTATCTATATGTGAGTGCGTAAGTGTGCATTAGGAGGCGGGTATGCAATATTTTGAAGATGTTATTTCACTCGTTTATAAATTCACTCTTAGAATTAATACTGATTTACCTTATGTGATCAATATATTCAAACACACACTTATACATACATACCTATATATATATATATATATATATGGGAGAATATACAAATAATAACAACAGACGAGGACAGGTGGTGTAAATAACAAAAGTATATATTGGTATGACGCTCGGGATATATATATATATATATATATATATATATACATATACATATATATATATATGAACTTCTTCAGTATTTGTAATTATTTATCATTAAGCGAATAGCCGTAATTACCTCGGAAAGCGAAAGAGAAAATTTTGTGTCGATTTGGTGTCTATAAAGGACATTATTCACGTATGTGAAATGAACTTGCTTACAGTTAGATTCGAAACCAAGATCATCCTGCTTTAACTCTGGGGGCTAAGCTACAACTCTATTGGTTGATGATATTTCTAATCAATACTTTTGTCATAATCCACTAAATATGAGGGTAAAGGAAACAACGTAATTTCATTGGCTAAGGTAACAATGAGGATGTAGTGGCTGTAGTGAGGGTGGTTCAAAAATTCTCTTATAAAAAGAGGAACCAATATACTCCATCAAAAGGTAGTCTGAGGGAAGAGGTGAATGATATGTAAAAGGGCCGAACATCAACATCGTTAAAATTTAAGATTTTTCAACTCAGTTGAACCATAGGTGAGATCTGCATACCTTTGTTTTAATTCCTTCCTTTCCAATTTGCTTCTATATTCAGTTTTTTATTCATATTATGGTCTGTTAAGTTTGAATTCTTATTACATTTTCCAGTTGAGAAATTGAATTGCTTATCCATTTAGAACACTCAGGATTGTTGTTTGTTTACATATGTGTATATGTATGTGTATGTGTGTATGTACATATATATATATATGTATGTATGTATGTGTTGATATATATATATATATATATATATATATATATATATATATATCTTTGAACACTACAAAAAATATTATCAAGCTGACTTCAAGCCAAAGAATTAAATTTAATGTGGTCAATAGAACTACTTGAGGAAGCAACCAAAATTTTTTGAAATCTTTCCTTATTCTCTTAGAAAAAGAAGTACAAAATTGTTCTGTCATCAATGATGCACTAAACATATCATCGGTGAAGAAACGATACATAAGTGTTACAATTTGATCATATCAAATCAGCTAGATCAAGGCTGAACTGGGTTTTAACAACAGTTATAACAACAATACAACTCAAAGAACGCCAAAGCAATGGAGGAACCTCAACGTGCTTCAACGAGTTGCTCGAAATAGCTATCAGACCTCTAGCCTCTCAAAGCCTACTTTCTCGAAGACAAGGAGTAGATCTGATTATGTATTCATAGATATCTTAAAATTGGAAAAAAATACTGAAAATCAGAGCTCGAATAAATTTCATGATATAAGTTGTTGGTTCAGGAAAGACATAGGTTAAGACAACGACAATAGCGGTAACAAAGGTTGGTCATGCACCTGTACATTATATGCAAGCCTAGACATGACATTTTCAGAAAGGCTGGTGTGGAGAGGATAGATTTGTATACCAATCTGCACACACAAAGGCAAAACAAAGAAAAAGAAAGAAAAACAACACAAGACGAAGACCTATCTCATTAATGGTCTTTTTGTTGTATATCAGCTTAGTTAAAATCAAATGTGTTGTAAAATTAGGTATATAGATTTTTGCTTGTTTATCATTTCAGATACAGGAGAAATGGATTCAGACTGGAACGATGTCAACCAACTCCAGGTAAGGCCATTTCTTTACCACCATTATGATAAGGTGTCTTTCTCACAGAGAAGAGAGAGAGAGAGAGAGAGAGAGAGAGAGAGAGAGAGAGAGAGAAGATAAGAAAGGAGAGAGGGAGGAGAGGAGATAGGGGATAAAAGAGAGGGGGTGAGGAAAGGAGTTAAGTGTTTTTTAACGTTCCTTTGTCACGAACATCTCTGTACTTCATGTACGTATGCACACATATGCATACGTACAAAGATAGATACATATATACGTGTGTGTATATATATACATATATACATACATATATATGTGTGTGTATATATACATCTATACATACATACACATACACACACGCGCTTGCTTGTGTATATGTATATATGTATGTGTGTGTATATATATATATATATATATATATATACACGTGAACTATATATATATATATATATATATATATATATATATATATATATATATATACATTCATGGCCTGTTGGTGATTTTCATCCTCCTTCTTTTTCTTGAGGATTTTCCTGTTTCGTGGTTCCGAAGAAAAGCTTTGCTCGAAAAGAAAAGCTACCAATCTTTCTTTCCTTCTTTGAGCGTTTCATTAATACTTTGCATGTACTACGTCCCCACATTGCTTTTTTATTGTTTTTTTTCTCCGTTTTAAAATTAATTATATATATACGTATATATGTATATATACATGCACACACACACACACACACACACACACACATATATATATATACATACATATATGTATATGTATATGTATATGCCATGATAGATTGCTAGCCACTACACATTCTTTATTTTCTCTCCTTGTTTCTTTCTGTGTTCCTTTCTGTGGAAGAGCGTAGGCTCGAAACGTTAAAAACTTTTTCACTTCCCGAGCGTTAAACTAATACATCTGTTTGTTGTCTACACCACCTGTCTTCGTCTTTTGTCTTTTTTGTGAATTCTTCCCCTATATATATATATATATATATATATATATATATATATATATATATATATATATGTATATATATATGCGTGTGTGTGCGTGTGCGTGTGTGTGTGTGTGTGCGTGTATATATATATATATATATATAGATATACATATACATATATATATATTTATATATATATATATATATATATACATATATATGAGTATCTGTACATATGTATATGTGTGTATATGTATATATGTACATGTGTGCGTATATATATATATATATATATATATATATATATATATATGTACATGTGTATATATATATATATATATATATATATATATATATATATATATATATATATATATATATATGCCTTTTAAAAGAGTATTTATACATACATAAACATATGTTCCTATATACATATACTCGTAGACACACATGTACATTTACGTGCATAGACGCTCACCTATATTTCACATTCTGTTATGTTTTATATGTATGCTCACTTACATACACACATGTGTAGAGGTACACATACTGTGACACAAATACATACCAGAAACATATACATACTTATATATGTGCCTCTTGCTAACGTCTCGTGTGTATACTTAGGAGCAACGTCTTTCATGTGCTATTACAATAACCACTTTCGGGCATATAGTCGGATATACACACAATTATGAGAACATAAATCTGTCGTTGGATGATGAGTATACGTACAAACACCAATACTACGAAATACATTCAATACAGACATACACACCCACATATACTACACAAGTTGCAAATGCAATTATGCTCATATGTTTTCGTGGGAGCTGTGATCTTCCACTTTCTGTTGCAAGTGGTATTTCGGTTGGTCTTTTTCTGACTATACATACTCGAATGACTTTGTGTCACTCTCTTAATTAGGTTTCTGAAAGAGTGTGTATGCGGTAGAATCTAAACTTGAAAGTGTTGGCTGTTGGCAAAATGTAGGATTTGAGTGTGTTGTTTGTATTGTTTCTAGTGAAGATTCTCTTCGATACAGATGTAGCTAAGTTTAGCGGTGTTGGTGATGGATACCTTACATTTGTTGTTTTCTGTTGTTTCTTTTTTTATCTGAGTAAAAGGTTTCTACTAAGGATTTTAATGTGGCATTGTGTGTTACATTTACATTGTTTATAGAGTTGGGTTGTTTATGATGTTTGATGAATATTGGATTTTAGAGATACCTCTTTGTCTCTCATGACGTTGGAAATTATGTAAGTCGATTATTGTTAAAACTGAAAAGTTATTGCTTACAATATTCCATATAAAATATCTCAATAACTGAAGTTAACGTCACTTTCCAGTCGATCACTTACATTTAGTGATGGTTTATAGTATATGTTCACCCCGAGACTAAGTATATGCTTATCAGAATTCCATGCATACATACGTGTGGACGTTTGTGCGTATGTTGGTCTGTCTATGTATATTTGTATATGTATGTACATTTTATTTACACACGTGCATATGTATATGTATATATTTATACATGTATATATATATGTAGGTGTGTGCATGTGTGTATGTGTGTGTGTTTATTTATGTATACGTATGTGTATATCATATACATATATGCATCGATGAGTTTACGTATGTGTTAAAACACGATTGTCTTAGTGTTATCATTTTCATTATACCTTTTCTTTAATTTCTAGTTAGTTTCTTGCAATTTGTTTGGAAACTTCTTAAATCCACCAAATTAGGTCCTAGACATCTACATACGCAGATTCTATGTTGTGTGGTTGATTTTAATACGTTGATGTTTCTCTCTTTAACAAACAAAGCCAATATCATTGCTATTGCCTTTGTCATTACCGTCAGAATTCGAACTTTTGACAGTTACCATTTTTCTTAAGAGGTTAAAGGATGATTATCTTTTCTTTGTAACTGGTGTCTATACTGATTCCTGGAGGATCATAAAAGTCAAATGTATCCTCGATGGGATTTCATTTCAGAACGTAAATGGACACAGCTATATATCCGTCACTCTATCAATTCTTCCATTCATTGCCCTTGAAAAGTATCGATAATAGAATAATACGTGAAGGTTCAGATATAACAACTATTTGTAAAAGTCACACAAAGCAACCAATGTTTATTTCTTATGAATTTCAGCCAAGCATAGCGGAAGGTTTTACACAATATGATAGCAAAGATAGTATCGAACCCTATATGGAATATTTGAATGTTGAAGAGAACTGTGTATACAACACAATAACAGTAGAACCAGTTACAGAAAATAGTACACCAACTTACACAAATTTGTCGCTTAAAATGGAGCAGAGAGATTGTGTTTATGGTAAGTATAAGATATTGTTTGACTTGCTCGGGTTTATTTCCAGTAGACATATATACGTACACACAAACACATACACACACACAACCGCGCGCACACCCTCATTTAATAATTCTTGATATTTCTTCTAAATTTTCTTCGTGTGTTTCATTTTGTTTTGGTCCAGTTATTCTTACTCTGTTTACCTCACGTTTTTCTTCTGTTTTCCGTTGTGTTCCATGCCCTCGCCAATTCACTTTAAACATTGTCGTCTTCTGATAGTCTTTATTTTCTTTATGCAGTTCCTAATCAAGCATCTCTTCTGTGACTTGTAATTATCTGTTTCCTATATTTGAAAAATCGGTTTTGCAATTTTTTAATCCTACACTCTCACTCCATTGCTACACGTTGATATACACACTCACTTTCACACTTCGTTATTCTTCCTTCGTTTCCCCCTCTCTTCTCTCGTTTTTTTCTTAAAGTCTTTCTCACTTCTTTTTTTCCAATGTATCCCCAGTAGTTCGTTGTCAAGCACAATTTTTTTAGTTTTTCTCTTCTCCCGTCTATATCATTCTCTCAAACATTTGACACTTTAAATCTGTTATTTTATCAGGTTACCTTTCTAACTCCTCCTCTCAGTTGTAGAGCTCTACCTTGTTTCATCACACCTGCTTTACTATGTTACTTACACGCACTGTCTCTTCCTCTCTCACTCTCTCCTACATCCTATATTTCATTCTCTGCTCACTAACTACTGGGCGACAGCAGAATCTCTCTCTCTCTCTCTCTCTCTCTCTCTCTCTCTCTCTCTCTCTCTCTCTCTCTCTCTCTCTCAATGTCAGCCACCCACCTATCTAACTATTTATCTAGCTATTTATTTATTTACACACACACACACACACATGCACAAATATATATATATATATATATATATATATATATATATATATATATATATATATATATATATATATATATATATATTAATAGAATACAGGGTAGCAAAGAAAATTTTAGAAATTTTATTTTATCACCAGTGGTCTAGCGAGGGTAAAAAAACAGTCAATAGACTATGTATTATTCATTTAAAATACAGAGATGCCTGTAATAGGACATCTAACCCGCTAGAAATAGCAGCAAGACTACATACCACAAAAAGTAGGGATAATTTCGAAAGGGAATGAAAAATAAAAACATTTACCGATCTATATTCTGTACCAAGGTTTCAAGTCAATTTTAGTAAGATAAAAATTATATATCTCGCAAAAGGTCGGACTATCATCAGCAGAATGACCAGACAACATTCGAGATACGAGTCAAATAGCATGGTTCATATTCGAATATCTAACTTTCCAAATTTACCGCGTATTTGCGGTTTACCTAATTCGGCAGTAAATACACAAATGCCGATTTTTAAAACAGAAATTAACCCAAAAAAAGTATTTTAAATGAATATATATATATATATATATATATATATATATATATATATATATAGGGAAAATAACCAAGTTTCAAGAACTCATCGATTAAAATCCACTATCACATATAGAAAAATTAATAATTAAAAGCACAATAATATAATATATTACATTATATTATATTATATTTATCTTATGATATTTACTTTACTTTATATTATACTCATTTATTGTGCTTTTAATTATTAATTTTTCTATATGTGATAGTGGATGAGTTCTTGAAACTTGGTTATTTTCCCTAAAACTATATATTTTATATATATTTTATCTATAAAGCTCAATTTAATTTTAATTTTTTATAAATTGATTTTAGTTGAGTTTTTACCTGTAATTTTGGATTTTGTCCCTAATATTATTATTATTATTATTATTATATATATATATATATATATATATATATATATATATATATATATATATATATATATATATATATATATATATATATATATATCCAATCCTCCTATCTTTTGAATCTCTATTTTTCACCTCCTTTGGGCACAGTGGCTTTTTACTCCTTCCAAATTCCTATGGTGTGACAGAAATGTTTGAAAGCAACCACTATCACTGCCAGCACCAAAGGCCTTTTCCCTAAAACTAAAGAGTAGATTATTTGAAGCCTGTATCAGAGCTGCATTGTCCTAGGGTAACGAGACCTGGTCATTGAAGGTAGATTGACAAAGACCAAAAAGATATAAAGCAAGTATGTACCAATGGAGGTGTAATGTTAGTGTGTAAGAACGTCAGAGTATAAATGAGTTAAGAGAAAAAGTGAATGTGAAAGGAATCAGATATAGTATGCAAGAGAGAAGGCTGCACTCTTACAGACATACGATGCATACAAAATTGTCGAGTACTCCAAGGTAGTGGAGGGAGAAGAGGGAGACCGAGGAAACACTCACACCTCCTCCATGGCACCCGTCTCTTCATCACATATATTCCCTCCAACTCGCTTGTTATATTCGTCCTGTTGCACCACCAACCAGACACTCTCTCAGCTTACCTGTATTGTCACACAACACTTCTTCTTATCTTTATCTCACTACCTATCTTCTAGCTAGTCTTTCATCACCCTCGCTGTATCCACCCATTGCTTTCCCCTACTCCTCTCTATCACCACCCTTTCTACATTGCCAACCCATCTGGGGTATTTTTGTAGCATTCCCACTCTGCTCTTTCCCTTCCCCTATATATATGGTACCCTCCAACTTCTCGTTACCTCACTGCAATGATCTACTTCTCCCATACCCTTTGCCTCAATTTCTCTAATTACTCTTTCTATACAACTTCTCTTCCCCCTCAACGATCCTTTTCATCTTTTCTCTTCCTCTCTAGTCTACATCATGAACTCTACCTCTATGTATACATGTTTGTTTATATATGGATGTATATCTGTATGATAATCGTATATGGTTATGTGTGTGTGTGTGTGTGTGTGTGTGTGTGTGTGTGTGTGTGTGTGTGTGTGTGTGTGTGTGTGTGTGTGTGTGTGTGTGTGTGTGTGTGTGTGTGTGTACAATTTTCTTCTGCCTCGTGAAGTTATAATTTAATTTTTACTGTAATAATAACCTTAATTTCTCCACAGAATATTGGGATGATTATGTCAGCGGCCGTCCCTTCTACAACAACCGATCACACTTCAACTATTATAACGACGCTCAATGTTATACAAATATCAACTCTGGAAGTAAGTGTGATTACAATGAACATTATTGTTATTTATGAAAAGCGGTGTATCATCCCATTCCAAAAAGAAATCGTTAGCATCTCCATTGAAAGAGTCGTATCTTAACTGAATATCATTTAACCCTTTGTTACCAGATTTCTGTTAAGATATACTGTTTTTGTTTCAATTAATTTTGAAAATAATTAAGGACTTAGTAAATTGTCTTTATTAAGCTGGTATATGGAGCATTAGTTAACAGGAAATTTTAATCGGCGAGGTAACAGTTTAGGACTCTTTCACACTTTTGTTACCGCATTTCCGTTATGCAACCTTTATATGTAAATGTATCTATTTATCTATATACATTTATATACATACATATATAGATATATATATATATATATATATATATATATATATATATATATATATGTGTGTGTGTAGAGAGAGAGACAGAGAGAGAGAGAGAGAGAGAGAGAGAGAGAGAGAGAGAGAGAGAGAGAGAGAGAGAGAGAGAGAGAGAGAGAGAGAGAGAGAGAGACCTAGAACGGGCTGAGTAGATAAGTATAATGAGTTGCCTCTCATGGTATCTGGTAGTAAAGAAATCCAGGGTGCTTGAAATCCATTACCAGTTCATAGAGAGCACTATGAGTTGACTACGGAGTTCTAACCCCTTGTTGTCTAATGAGGAAATTTTTCTCCAAAGAGAAAACCGTAGTGAAACGCTTTTACAAATTCAAATGATCTCCAAACATATTTCAACAGATCTAAATTTGATTTGCTTTCTATCGTTGTTTTATGCCCTTACCCACATTTGATTGTGTTGTCCTCATTTTTCTTTTTTTTTTTTTTTTCTTTTCAGTAGATTTCATTGTTTCCAAACCCGAGGAAATGTCCCTGTCTCAAGACATCAACTATAGTCCCGAACTTATACAGAATAGCGAATATAGTCTTGATCCACCGAAACACTATCGCAGGAAACCAGGCAGGAAAAAGGGACAGAGTAAGTTTATGTTGTCAGTAACAATTAAAAGCAGGATTAACGGATTAAATTAAAACTATTTTTATTGAAATAGTGATACTTGTCAATCCAAATTATTATCATACAGTTGTTAAAGCATGAATAAACGTTCTTAAATGACCGTGCACAAGTACATACATACAGCACACACATAGACACACACACGCATACGCATTGACGGACACACACAAATACGCATATGTATACATAGACACAGACAGACACACGCATGCACAAAAGCACGCATATGTATGCACATAGCCATAAGAACCAATAAATTACGTGGGAATGCATCGATATGAATATAGGAAATAAAGAAAAATAACAAGAAAAAGTTATTCAGAGGCTGCGTGATTTTCTAGAGGTGTGATTTAAAGACTTGATATGAGGATCACGTGAAACCTGTTGATATTGTTTAGCCTCAGAATAGCCATGATCCAGTAGACCTGTTATGAAAGGCATTCCAGCTTTGTCATTCAACCTTACTGTTACTTGACTTAATCTTTCCAATGTCTTTGAGACTGGAAGGCGAGCGAGATAAAATTACTCTCAGACCGGAGACCCAGCAGAAACGTTTGAATCCAGGGGCTTAATTCATCACACTTTGTCAAAGAACTGGCAGAGTCGGTA
This sequence comes from Octopus bimaculoides, assembly GCF_046866305.1. Classification (NCBI taxonomy): domain Eukaryota; kingdom Metazoa; phylum Mollusca; class Cephalopoda; order Octopoda; family Octopodidae; genus Octopus; species Octopus bimaculoides. Next base: position 75,966,040 of record NC_142932.1, read on the forward strand.
GAACGTCGAATAGTATGAAGCCTTTACAGTATATATGTTCCGACTCTCTTCACTCTGGGTTCAAATCCTGCAGAAGAGCCCACTCTGTTGCAAGCCATTGAGGACAGATCTTTGGACTAAGATGAGTTCTACAATGATAATAAATTGTTCAATAAGACAGAATGCTGCAAACTTAAGATATTACTTACATATTTATTTTATTCAGTTAGTAATGTCAAATCCTGGTCAGCTGAACGAAACAAGGAAATTTGTTGTAATGGAAAATGATGTGAGTTAACGATATGAATGCAACATTTAATATATTACGCAATATTAAGGCAGCGAGCTGGCAAAGTCGTTAGCACGCCGGGCAAAATTCTTGGCGGCATTTCGTCCGTCTTTCCGTTCTAAGTTCAAATTCCGCTGAGGTCGACTTTGCTTTTCATCCTTTCTGAGTTGATAAAATAAGTACCAGCAGAACACTGAGGCCGAGGCAATCGACTTACCCCCTCCCCGAAAGTGCTGGCCTTGTGCCAAAATATGAAATCAATATATTACGTAATGTTACGTAATGCAAAGATTTATATAACGCTACATAGCGTAGATGAAGTTGGTTTATAGCCAAGTGTTAATTATTCTCAGTAATAC